>NC_068981.1:73292699-73293370 GCF_001194135.2 Octopus bimaculoides | reverse complement strand
TATATATATGTATGTGTATTTTCTTTTTAAACGAGTGAATCTAGTATGTGTGCTTATATAAATGTATATGCATGAAATTTATCTAATTATTTATTTAATGTCCTCTCAACGTCATTTCTACTTCAGTGTTACTATGTATTATTCATTTTTACGTCAATGTTTCATTCTTTTTGTAGCCAGATTCTCGTGGTTTGTTATTTTGTTGGTCTTAGCATTGTCATACATTCATAGGTTTTTTTCACTTTTGTTGTGTATTCGTTTGTCTGTCTTGTTCGTATTTCCGACTATATTTAAAAATAAATTTCTTCTGATGTCTGCAACCTGACATCATCTTTTTTTTACTTTCTCGAGCAAGCGTATAATTATGTTGTAAGACACATTCTGAAACCATTTTATTATATGAGGAGCTTAAAATTGAACTGGTCTATTATTGTCGATTTCATGTTTATGCTTTTGTTATTCACCTTAAATACCCAACTTGTTTTTATAGAGACGTTTAAATAAAAAAAAACCCTGGAGAAACTCTGACTGAGTACTACCTCACTCTTTCTTCCCAAATGAAATCATGTGAATATATAACTACATACATGCAATCAAATATACACACATATAAATGCATGCATAAACACACACAGATTCATATATATATATATATATATATATATATATAT
>NC_068981.1:73280059-73291863 GCF_001194135.2 Octopus bimaculoides | reverse complement strand
ATATATATATATATATATATACAGAGTGAAGATTTGTGTAACCTCTGTGGTGTCAAAAATTAGTTTACATAAACGTATTCAAATCAAACGATAGAGTTTTGGCAATGATAAGAAAAGTTGTCAGGCTTTGTGTATCCTCTGTGATAAGTCAAAATATAGTTTACGTAAAAGCACTCACATCAGGTAATATTTTTTTTTATAATAATAAGAAACAATTAGTTTACATAAATATATCTCGATCAAGTAATAGAGTTTTTGACAAGAAGATAAAATAATGTATCCCCTGTGATGAGTTAAGAAATAGTTTATCCAGATCAAGTAATAAATGTTTTACAATGATAAGAATATAAATATTAGTTTTCAGGCATATGTCCTGATCAAGTAATAGAGTCTCTGACAAGAAAATAAAATATATAACAGACCATTTAAAGTTCTCGGATCTGGTTTCTAAAGGTCTCAAATACACTCCAAGTATTGTAAGAGACGACCTGGATCTCCTAAACCACCTCCCTAAACGCGCCAACAAAGTCATCAGCTCCTTTGATGTGAGAAACCACTACACTACGATTCCACACCAATACGGACGGGCAGCAATAAGGTTCTGACAGGAAAAATACCCCAAATGAGATCCCGTATAGAATAGAAAAAGATGTTATCATCGAGGGACTTACATTCATTTTGCAAAACAACTTTTTTAACTTTTAAACTTCTTTAATGATAACATCTGTAAACAGATATCAGGGACTACGATGGGTATAAAAGTTGCCCTTACTTACACTACCCTAGTTATTGTCTACCTGGAAGTCCAAATATATGAACAATCCAAATTAAAATACGGCCTGGATTTCTACAAGTACCTGTTAGAGAATTGGAAGCACTACTTGGATGACTGTCTCATTCTATAGTCTCACACATTCGACCAACTCAATGAATTCAAAAATCTAATTAACAGCATGAACAATCATATCCAATTCTCATTCTAATATAGTCAAGACTAACTCCCATTTCTAGACATCTTAATCATAAAAAAGAAACAAAAATTGAAACTGATTTCCACTACAAACCGACTGATTCCAAACAATACCTTCTATTCACCTCCAACCACCCAAAGCACACGAAGACAAACATTCTTTTTAATCTAGCGAGAAGAATTTTTACAATTGTCTCAAATTATGAAACGCGGGACAAAAGACTTCAAGAATAAAAGGAAATTCTACTAGAAAGACAGTACCTATCACCATTGATTGATAATGGAATAGGGCAGGGTAAGTCAATCAACATCCAAGATTTACGAAAACCGAAGTACGTTTAAGATACACTAAATATTCTTCCATATCTCTCAACACAACCCAAGAAATGCAGAAGCGTACACCATTGTACACAAGAGCATCCCACTGCTGAATCAAGACCAACTGTTAAAAGATGCACTCGAAACCGAGGAAACAAAAAAAAGCAAGAGACAACCTAAATCCTTTAAAAAATTACTCACAAATGCAAAATTACCCACCACAAGCCAAACGCCAACCATCAGAAAATGTGGTCGCTCTTATGACGGGACTTGCATTCTCCTCATGGAAGACGCAATGTATAAATTTCAATCTGGACACACTTTTGTCGTAAAAAGTAACTTCACCGGTGCATCAAAAGATTTACTTTATGTCATTATATGTAAAGGGTGCCACAATGATTACGTAGGACAAACTAGCCTTACCCTCAGAGACAGAATGACAGTCCACCGCCAACAATTTCGGGATCCCACCACAAGACAAATATCACTCAATGGCCACTTAGATCTCAGTGCGAAAAATAAGTCCCCCAAATTCTAAATTTTCCCTCTGTACCTTTGCCCAGACAGCACCACTGAACAAACACGAATAAGTAAAGAAAACATTTTTCTCCGAAAGTAGAGACCATAATTAAACATACTTTAATATTCTAAAAAATATACTTGGACTATCGACTAGTGTCGGAACAACTAGGCAATACTGTAATTCCTACACACACACACACTCCCTACACGCATTCACACATAAATACAATACTCTTATTTCCCAGGAACACACATCCACATGCACACACACGGACACACACACAGCGCCCTGACCAATATAACTCACACATAAATACATATGCACACTTACACACATACGCACAACCCCGGACAATTATAACACACATATATATATATATACAGACACACACACACATACCTAAGCGCACGCACACACCGCTCTGATCAACGCTACGCACACACACATAGACACACAGCACCCTGACAAATATAACACATACACACGCATACACACGTACACATATACACACACCACCCCGATAAATATAACACACACATTCACCGGCGTACACACACACGCATCCATACGTACACATACACCGTTCTGACAACCACAACATAGACATATACACGCGCACACACGTGCACACGCATAGACACACACGTACACACACACAATTGGAACGCACACACACACATACCCCCCCACCACCACCACCACCATCACGCTATCTAAATTTTCTAGAAAAAACATACACACATGCACTGACACGCAGATTACACACCGTTGTTTACTCATAAGTCGCACATATAAGCGTATTCAAAACCTTTTTACCTATCGTCAGCTACATTGTGACCTATGACCATCAGCCACCCACACTGCTTTACACCCGAAAACGAATATTGGATGACATTGGTATTTAGCGGGTATATCATTAATATTTACCATTTTTAGATAAAAGGAAGATTTTATGCAGAAGAACTGCAACTCTGTTTTATAACTGGGAAACTCCAGCCAGATGTGAGACATATAAGCACACTCGAAACATTCTGATCAATCGTCAACTATACTATGACTTGTGATCATCAGCCACCCACACTAATTTTACACCTGAAAATGAATACTGGATGACATTGGCATTTAAGCGATATATCATTAACATTTATCATTTTCGGATAAAAGGAACATTTTATACAGAAAAATTGCCAAACTCCAGCCAGATGAAAGAGCCTTAGAAACCAGATCCGTGAACTTTAAATGGCCTGTTATATATTTTATGTTCTTGTCAAAGATTCTATTATTTGATCGGGATATATTCATTTAAACTAATTTTCATCTTATAAAAGAATTTTTATTACGTAATCTGAATGTTTTAACGTAAACTATTTTTTGACTCATCACATAGGATACACAAAGCTTTAAACCTTATCTTATCATTGTGAAAAACTCACTTGATTTGAATACATTTTTGTAAACTAATATTTGACGCCACAGAAGATAGACAAAAGCTCACGCTTTACTTTTGAAAATCTTTTCATGGAACATGAGAGACAAGTGTGTAGAGTCTGTGTGATGAATCCTCATCTTCATTACGTCGGCGAGAAAGCTTAACACGAATGCGGAAAGGTACATGTCGGATGCCTTTACACCAAATGTGTTTGTTCAGCTTTGTGTCAATACGAACGTCCTTGGTCCGCATCATCTTTTCAACGAACAACTTGATCTTTTTATGGCTTTTGGTGCCTTTTTCTTCAGCTTCACGCCATAGACTTTCTTGTGTACACAATTAAATCGGTTACGTTAATAAATACTTTTAAAAGACTCCTGCATTTTCGGATTCTTTTCATTATATTTTTACTAGTGCGGTAACACCAAACTTTACTTTGTTATATGTGTGTGTGTGTGTGTGTGTGTGTGTGTGTGTGTGTGTGTGTGTGTGTGTGTGTGTGTGTGTGTGTGTGTGTGTGTGCGTGTGTGTGTATGCGTGCGTGTGTGTGTGTGTTTTATTATTAAAGCTGCAAAAACATCACAAAAGTATCACAAAAATCTGCTACTCAGAGGTTTACGTTCCCGTTTATCGGGCAGTTGTGATCACAACTGCCCGATGAACGGGAAAGTGAAACCCTGAGTAGCAGTTTTTTGTGATATTTTGTGATTGAGATGTTTTTGCAGCTTTAATAATAAATCATATTACTCTACCTCCGGTATTCGAGTACTATATTTTCTCACCTTGTTTCACATTTATGTGATTACTCGGATATATATATATATATGTGTGTGGCAAGCTGAGTTAACGGTTGGAATAATTGCCTAAGGGATAATAGTATCCGTTCTTACTATCAGTATCATTAACCTATGTTATCCCTGGGCATGGGAATGCAAGCACACTATACTCATAGGGTACAGGTAACAATAGAACAAACAAAAGTTTATCAACAGTCAAATTCAAATAAGCAGAAAATGGAGAAAACTGTTGATCAAAAAACAAACAAATTGACAAATATTGGTTGATTATTTTTAATATAAAACATAACATAGCATTTCTTACGGCTGTTTCCGCTGCCAATATCAGTCGGGCAAAAGTACAAAAACCCCATACATTTAAGCGTTTAAAAATTAAATCGCTTGCTAATAACTACCATGGTTACAAACTGCAGGTCTCACCACAGTTTATTAAATCTTACTTAATATGTATTATGATATACGAAAAATGACATTGTTCATATCAATAAATGTATTAATTATATTAACCCTTGCATGGATGCAGCCATACTGGGTCTACCACAAAATTTCACGTTCATTCATACACCATAAGCCCAAGTGTACTAATATATCATGGGAGGTCATCTACTTCAGTGCCCAAATACAGACTTATACAATCTAGAGTGGGGGAAAGGTAACATTAAGTTCTTAAATTTAAGTTAAATACTACAGTGGAGTAGTGCTGTTCCTAAGTCGGTAGGACTAATAGGGTGTACTTTAAGTGGAGGTAGACCAGTATACTGGTTGAAAAATTAAGTCCAGATTGCAACAAATGCCAACAAGCTCATTCATGGTATAAAAGGTACGGAAAAAATAGAATTAGTTACTAGTGGGTTTTAACATTGGGGTTAAATAACCATGCCCTCTGTGTTCTCAATTAGGTTCGTGACTGAAAAATCTGGCACTTGTTAAAGGGGATGAGTGGGTTATATTAAGGAGAAATGGCTTAATAAGTATAAAATGAAGGTAGTTGTTATGGGTGGGTAGTAGAATTTAAGCTCGGATATTTTGGTGAAGAGATAGGGATATTATTATAGGAACACCCACGAGGGCCCAGTATGTACAACTAACAAACTAGCTTTAATTAAAGAGTTTACATAAGGCCTTCAATTAATATCAAGGGCTACTATTTCTGTGGTGAGGGGCTCTTGGTGCTATTTTGGGATGGCACAAGGATTCCTAATGTTATTCATATTTAGCGAAGATAGACCTCCTCTTGTGCAGGCAAGCTAAGTTTCTCAAGTTCAGCAGTGGGTATTGTACGAAGTTACGGAGGCGAGGATTTTCCATTCTAACGTAAACCTAGTATCCTTATCTTTGAGTTCCCAAATATATTTACTTAATCCGGTCGACTTAATCCTATTTCTATTATATATATATATATATATATATATATATATATATATATTTATATATATATACATATATATATATATAAAATTTAGAGAAGAACCACCATTATAAATTCAGACAATGAAAGACCCCAATAACACCATCCAGAAAAAAGTACACTATAAAAATACTAATCAAAGAATTCAATAAGGCAGAAAAAGTAAATAGTAATGAATTCACTACTATTTACTTTTTCTGCCTTATTGAATTCTTTGATTAATATTTTTATAGTGTACTTTTTTCTGAATGGTGTCATTGGAGTCTTTCATTGTCTGAATTTATAATGGTGGTTCTTCTCTAAATTATATTTATATACATATATTATGTATTGTGGAATTTCATTTGGTATTACTAAATTGAATATTCCTGTACGTTTGGAATGATACATTCCCTAATATTCTTCTTCTTCTTCTTCTTCTTCTTCTTCTTCTTCTTCTTCTTATTATTATTATTATTATTATTATTATTATTATTATTATTATTATTATATAAAATATGTGACAATTATTCAGTAGCCATGATAAAACTCCGAGTTTCGGATGTCGGGCCATCGAAAAAAGGCATCCGAAACTCGGAGTTTTATCATGGCTACCGAATAATTATCACATATTACATTTACAGATAAGATAAATTCCTTTATTTACATAATATCGAGGTCTCTTTCATTCTTTTGTTGTCTTACAATTTCTATCAATATATATATATATAGATAGATAGATATATTGATCTATATTTTAGAGATGAGGAATTCTGTACATTATTTACATTATTTACATCGGACAGATATTTGTCCTCATTTTGTTTGTTGCTACCACAACGTTTCGGCTGATTTACTCTCCACCCTTCATCAGGTGTCCTGGTAGAATTTTGAACTCTACCCTGGGTTCTCATTCCTAAGGTATTTTTTGCTGATGTTATTGTTATTATTATTTATTCAAGGCTCTGCCTGGAATTAAACTCGGAATCTTGGTGTTAGTAGTCCGCGCTCTTAACCATTACGCTGTATACCCGTGGGCAATTAAAATTCATTCTATAATTGCCCATATATATATACATACAGTGAAGGCGCGTGGCTTAGTGGTTAGGATGCTCGGCTCGCGATCGTAGGGTCGCGAGTTTGATTCCTGGCTGCGCGTTGTGTCCTTGATCAAGACACTTTATTTCAAGTTGCTCCTGTCCACTCAGCTGGCAAAAGTGAGTAGTACCTGCATTTCAAGGGGCCAGCCTTGTCACACTCTGTGTTACGATGAATCTCTCTGAAAAGTATGTGAAGGGGTACGCGTGTCTGTGGAGTGCTCCGCCACTTGCACTTAATCTCACGAGCACGTTAATCTCAACTGGAACCCTCGTGTACCATGTGTGTGTGTGTGTGTGTGTGTGTGTGTGTGTGTGTGTGTGTGTGTGCGCAGAAGAGAGAAAAGCGGTAAAACTAAGAAGTTATTACATCCAAGATGTCCTAAATGACGAATTTAATCAATACAATTAAAATTGCCTCTCGAAACTTGATAACAGACAATTTGCGAATTAGTTTTGCTAAAAACCTAATGCTGTCCCGTGATTATAGTTATAACTAATGCATAGATTTTATCTCGTCAATTGTTAATATATTCCTTCCTTCGTTTTTTTTCTAAACGAATGGCGTTTATTTGTCATCAAAAACATTTTGATTGAGTACATGTCTCACTGACTGAGAAATGCTTTTAAGCGCAAGAATAGAGTAACCTAACAGCTGTTGTGTAGGATAGAGTGGAAACAGCTGATATCCGAAATAAATAACTGTAAAGAAGAAATAGATATTCAAATAAAAATCTATACTGGAAAGTCAATGGAAAGAAAGCTGACACATAATATACTGAAAAGTTAAAGCCACCTACGCAACATATGACTTGCACGGTTTGTCTATATAAAAAAAAAAACGGACAGCAGATTTTAATACTTCTTAGAAGTTGCAGGTGATTAGATTAACTGAGCTTCTGATTTTACTTTTGAGTATGGTAGGGAGAGGCCTTGGAAACAACTGCCAAGCTTTATCAATCCCTATCCCAATTTTGCTCCTTGCAAATAAACTTGATGCTTTGTGTCAAGTATGACAGTTTGTATTATGTGAATTTCGTCTTCTACTTAGTACAAATGTTCCCAATAAGCATGTTTTTCAAAATGGTCGGGAATCTGCTTGGGTAATTGCTCTATATAGACTGCATGAAAATGGGAGTCTTCAATGATGATATAATCATTGCTTTATTTATAGTGTATGTAACTTAAATCTTCGAATGTGAGCTGGACCATGGATACAATGAGGGTTTTTGACTCGTTCATAAAATATTCAAATAACTAAGGTAAGTTAGTTACTAGAAACAGCAAAACGCTAGATTAAATACTTAACTTTATATACTTTCGGTTTTTTACTTCTAAGCCCTGAAAGATCAACGTTGGTTTTCATATAACTTGATATATTAATCATTTCTAATATACAGGCACAAAGTCAGAAATTTTGCCGGGTGGAAGCTTGTCGATTACATCACCCCAATACTTGACTGCTACTTTGTTTTATCGACCCCAAAAGGATGAAAATCAAAATTGACTTCGGCGGTAATTGAAACCAGAACGTAGATGACCACGAAGCTCTAACCACTCCTTGCTAATTCACCGCCCCTCAATGAGGCCAGGGATGTAGTGGAGGGAGCTAATCGATCAAATCGATTTAAGTCCCTGAGGGGTAAATTTCATCGACCCCGGAAGGATGAAAAGCAAATTTTGACCTCGGTGAAATTTGACCACTGAGTGTTCACAATGGGAACAAATATTATAAAACTTTTTGTCCGACACCTTTAGATTTATTAAACAATAGCCAAACTGGAAAGTTTTACAGATTTTAACAGTTCCAGTGATGGATTGGATCTGTAATTTTCGAAGTAGTTTTATCCTTTCTGATTTTGAGAAGCCTAATTTCTCAAGTTTGTTATTTAGGCAGTGTATTACATATCCCAGGGCCCCAATAATTACAGGTATAAACCTGAACTTGTAATCTGGATAGAGTAACTGCAGATTTCTCAATAGTTCAGCGTAGGTATTCTCATTTTCACTGATCTTCGGCTTTATGTTAACATCCGCTGGGCAGCTAATTTCCACAGCTGTACACGGTTTCGCTTCTCTGTCTCGTTGTGCTTACATTTTATTGAGGTCTTCATTGGGACATTCCACCAGTACTCCTTTTTATTATAAGTGGCGATGGCTTCTACCATACTGTGGATTCTGATTTTTTTTTTTTTTTGTCATCGGGGTTATCCTTCCGCCAGATTTCGTTATAGTGTCCTAGCTACAATATCATGTCTCATCGGTAGATAATACTGTGATGACATTTTCGAGTAACTGCTTATGACGTGGGTGATATCTTCGGTGTTAACCCCACAAAGTCTGCAACGGTTGTCACATTTCACTGCTTTTCCTGCATCTCTGTCCCTTTTGTGCATCAGGTATTTGATTGATATTTCCTGTTCCAGTATGTTTGTATATACGTATGTATGTAAATATGTATGTATGCATGTATGTATATATGTACGTATCTATGAATCTACGTATGTATGTATGTTTCTATGTATGTATATATTTATGTATGAATGTATGTATGTGTGTATGTATGTATGCATGTATGTATATATGTATGTATATACGTATGTATGAATCTATGTAGGTAAGTTTGTATGTATATGTGTATGTGTGTTTGTATGTATGTAATGTGTATGTATGTTTGTATGTATGTATGTATGTATGTATGAATGTATGTATGCATATATGTATGTACGACAGACTTTTACACACGCTTTCCATGTGCCAAATTCAATCACAAGATATTGTTTGACTAGGGTCCATAGCAGAAGACTTTTGCCCAATCTGTCGCGCAATGGCACTGAACCCAGAAACACGCAGCCGCGTAACGTACGCATTTCACTTATGAGATCTAACATACAATAGCACCGCTAAAATTGATTGTAAAAGCTTGCATAGGCACAGGCGTTGTTGTGTGGTAAGATTGCTTCCCAAACAAATGGTTCCGAGTTCAGTCCCACTGCATGACAACTTAGGCAAGTTTCTTTTATTATAACCTCGAGCTAACTAAAGTCTTGTGAATGGATTTGGTAGTCGGAAACTAAAAGAATCCCGCTGTATACATATATATATATATATATATATGTGTGTGTGTGTGTGTGTGTGTGTTTGTGTCTGTTTCCCCCACCACCACCACTTGACAGCTAGTGTTGGTGTGTTTATATCATCGTAACTTAGGGGCTTGGTGTAAAGAGACCGATAGAATAAGTACCAAACTTGAAAAAATAAGTAATGGGATCGTTTCGTTCGACTAAAATTTCTTCAAGGCGGCGCCCCAGAATGACCGCAGTCTAATGACTCAAACAAATAGAAGATAAAAGATAAAAGAAGCTCCAATAACTTCAAGTTTATAGCAATTTTGTCCGAAACGTCTTTGACACAATGTGTTACATATTCTAATAAATAGATTCTTATCGTTAATAAGAAACTGTTTATCTTCATTGAAAACAGTACTTAATTTAAATATTTACTTTTAAACGTAAAATATTGTCTTTTACTTTTCTCTCAATCAATATTGTCTTAATATTCGCTTCGGAAATTGCTAACATTTTCTTTGTATTTTATCTCTCGTGTTCTGTCGTATTTCAATGGTTTGCAAGGAATCTTTAAGATACAAGAATAGAATCACCAACGAAGCAATACTACTCCTGCGAAGAAAAGATTTTTAGACATTAGAAACATCAACCCCATTTTCCAGTGAATGTATTGCGCATGTCAGTTAAACAACATGCAAAAAAAAAATCGATTTACTTACGATCACCAAATAGAGGAAGTAAAAGAACGAAAGTCTGACACAAAGTCTGGCGAAACACATTCAATGCTAATTTCTTCTCACAAGAGAATAGGCGAGAGAATTTACTGCTAATTGAAGCATGTGGAGGAGACTGATTAGTTGGTGTCCTAAGTAGTTAGGCTCTCGCAAAAGGGCTGCTGTGCCTTCGGCCTAAAGTAAGGTCGTAAAATTGAAGAAACTACAAAGATGAAGACGTGAGATAAAATCAGAAGCCCTTTATTTGCAAATGTAATTTACCATTCGAAACTTTATAGTCAAATCTTCACCCGGGCTTATGTAGCATTAGTTTTACTGATTCGTAGGGTTTGTAAAGTCAAAAATTTCACTAGATTATGTCGAGTCAAAACTGGATACAAATTTTCGTTATACGGACATCTTGCATTTTTTTGTTTTATTTACAACGATGGATTTTATCGTCGTGGAAAACGGACTCAGTATGAAGATATTGATCAAGGGGGTGAGGTGGCAGAATCGTTAGTACGCTGGAAAAAAAGGCTTAGCAGCATTTCGTCCTTCTTTACGTTCTAAGTCCAAATTCCGCCGAGGACGACTCTGCCTTTCATCCTTTTGAGTTTGATAAGATTAGTACCAGTTCAGCCCTGGGGTCGATGTAATCGACTTGCCTCGATCGCGAACTTGTTGGTCTTTTGCCAAAATTTGAAACTAATATGAAATCACTGATTATCAATTCATGTTCCATCAGTTTTGTCTGGAGAGAATGGATTTGATCAATATCATAATTATTAGTCAGTGGTGTCTTATCCGTAGCCAACATGGAGAGTGCTTAACTGCCGAAGCATATGTAATAGTTAAAGAAATTCTAAAATGTTAATTATTCACACCTCTTGTTATCCAATTTCTGAATAGGCTAAATATAATTCTCCCACCAATGTCGAACTTGTTTGCACTCAATAATTCTACTTCAATTGTTATACATATTAGTTTGCATTTTGCGAATTAATCATATTATAAGGCAGTCCGAATTTATGTATCGGGCTGATGAACCAAAGTAGGATACATACGCTCACGAATTTATCCTGATTCTCAATAAGTGCCATTTGCGTGAATATACCCTAAGAGAGATGAGTCTGTCAGCCGGTAAGCTATGCGGTCACACGCACAGAAATTTGCATATATTTGTATATATACATATATGAACAAGCCAGAAAAACACCAGCCAATCGATAAACACGTAAAAGCCTACCGATGAAAAAATGCAAGCACTAGATCACAAAGAGTAAAGGATACAAATACATCACCGGTACATTGTTGTAACAGTTCTCGCCTGGAAATTTACACTGACGGGAATCTCGAGTTGCAAAACAAACTGTCAGATTCAGTTTCAATAATTTCCTCTCCTCCCGCAAAACAAATAACCTCTACAACATGTTTTGAGCACACACACACACACACACACACACACACACACACACACACACACACACACACACACACAC
>NC_068981.1:73274564-73280000 GCF_001194135.2 Octopus bimaculoides | reverse complement strand
TTGAGCACACACACACACACACACACACACACACACACACACACATGTTGGGTGCTGAAATGTATGGGTTAAGGAAAATGCATGAGTACCAGTTAATTATGGTTTTATTCAACATATTCCCCTCTCAGATTCACACACTTGTTGCAGCGATCCTTCAGTTTTCTAAGCCCTGTAAAGGAACTCGGAAAGTTGGGCTTCCAATCAGGCCTTTCGCGATAACCTTAAGGCCGGGAACTTTTCAGCTCCCCCTCGTATATATACCAAATTATAAAAACGCATAATGCACACACAAAAACATAGGTGTGTGCTTGTATTTGCATCGTGTTGCCTCCAAATAAATAGAATCCTGTCATCCAAATTCATATAGATCTGCATGCTAAACTTTAGGATAGTTTCATTTTAGATTAACTTCTAATCAAACTACTTTTATTCCCAACCGGAAACCTCAATATTTTCAATACTATTTTCCAGGGTTATTGTTTACGTGTACACATATGATTTTATAATTAAGTAAACCAGTAAGAAGATACGAAAGTAGGTCTGGTCACTGAGCAGCACAAATGTAAATGTTTTGTTTCTTTCGAAGACAAATACATCAGATGTATTGCGTTTATGTTTGGGAGGTGGTCATATGAATGTTTCAGCAGTAGCGTTAAAACGTGAATTTTTCCAATACACGTGATATTTCCAAGGTACTATATATAAATTTCGAAAAGACATCATATAATATTGGAAAGTTATGTCTTAACATCTGGTAGCAGCCTCTGATTGAGTGTGTACTACAGATTTATCACATAATGAACTATACATCATGAAACTTTATTGGATTCTATATTGCACATTTTATCAGTTATTTTGTGAAGTTTTTAGAGTTTTCTTTTTTCATGGACTGTTCCACTAACTGTTGTTTTGAAGTATGCGGCAAAAAAACCCATAAGTACCTCTTTGTCTATACGCAAAATGTTTCTTTTCCAGATCTCTCTTAAGATACATATCACAAGCATGTTGTGATTGCATGCATTTATGACAGTATTTTTTTGTGGTTTTTCATCTTTTGAATTTCTCTACTGTGGAGAAAAACGCTACCCTAGAAACAAAGCTGTTTCATTAAAATTTAGATAACATTAATGAGGTAGTTATGCACGCATGTTTGTGTGTATACTTCACTTTCTCTTTTTAAATTTAGAGTAAATTTTGACCGGTCACCTACTTGGTAGTAAAGTAGCGAAGGAAAGCATCTTGTTTTAACTATCATTCTTTCAAACTTAACCCATTAACTGCCAAATTTTTTCTTCATATTTTTTGGCTTTGTCAGGTGTCTTAAGAGTTAAAATAATATATAGTATTTGAATTTTCTTCATATGTGAATTATTTTGGAAATTGTGATAATGTTTCGAAAAGTCCCAAATGGGGATCGCTGAAATAAGGCATATTTATCCTTTTCTATCCAATTGCAATAATAAACATTTTATTTTTTTTTAAACTGTAGTATCAAATGCGAATGTGTACGAAATATCAATGAATGATATAGATGGGAAATACAAAAAAAAACAAAAGAAAAAGAAAGCATTTTCAAAACAGTCAATATTTTTGTAGTTCAAAAATTGCGATTTATGACATAAAATATCCTCTAGAATTAGCTAGAACTAATAATGACAAACTTTAACTACTAAATATTGTTAAACACACCTCTGCAAATGCAATATACATAAGCAATTCACTTTAAATACAACGAACAACGGGCAGGTAGACTGTTTTTAACAAATCCTCAAATGGGATTCATGGCAGGCAATGGGCTAAGGTCTTGCAGAATTTTTCTGTTCCAGATATCGTGATCATTTGTAGCGTACGAATGAAGAAATTACATTTTCTCCCAAATATCCCAGGTTCAGCCACACTTTGCTCAAATATGTATGTATGAATGCATGCATATACGCAAGCATACGCAAGCATATGGTTCCATATGTCTAAGTATAGATTTCACTACATGTATAGATGCATGTTTTGACTTATGTATTTACATACATACATACATATGCTTTCATATGTTTACACAGACATATATACACTTATTACATACTAAAATACTGGTAAGTTTTACATACGTTTACGAATGGTTACGTAAACGTACTCTCATTGGTTTATATGTATAAATGGATGGTTTGATAGATGTTCTAGTAATTATATCCTAATGATTAAATCAATAGCATAAATTTCTGCTGGTTTCAGAAACAGTATTAATTCATGTGAAAACTGACGACCTTCAGAAAAAAAAGAAAGAAAGAAAGAAAGAAAGAAAGAAATAAAGAAAGAAAGAAAGAAAAGCAGAGGTAAAAATGGTCACTTAGATTGGTATCATTTGTTTTGTGTGACCAAGAGTGAATCAATAGTATTTTCAAATTGTAAAGTTAAATTTACGGTTTTGTAAGCTGTCGGGCATTGAAACGGTGTAAGATGCAATAAATTATGGTAATTTCCCGATTTCACAAAGACGGCATCTCTTTACTTAAAAAGCTACACAATGAAAAAATATTGGTGAAAAGTAAAACATCGAATGTAATAACAGTAATTGCATCACAATTTACAATTAAGTTAATCTATGAGGCTATAATCACATAAAGCAAAGCAAAGATCTTAAATACTATGTTTACCAAGAACAGATCTAAGCGAAGACCAGACTAATATCTTTTATCTTTATCTTTTACTTGTTTCAATCATTAAATTGCGGTCATACAGAGGCACCGCCTTGAAGGATTTTAGTCGAACGAATCGACACCAATACTTTTTTTTTAAGCCTGTAGTCCGAGGAAGTCACCCGGGATCATGTAGTTGAGAAGCAAATTTCTTACCACAATCCAATGAAAATAACGTCGTATATTTGCCGAAAAAAAAAGTGAAAGATGCGAAGATTCGAAGTGAATGATGTGAGGTATCACCAGTTAATTTTCTCAGCCTCATTGTTTCGTGTTTATTGCCTAACTCTTCGCATCTTATTCGGCTATCTGTCTGTTTGGAGATTAGTTGATACTACAAAGTTATTTAAGTCGCATTTCAATGCCATTTCATTCATGTTATTTTATATACGCATATTAACTCACTCAATTTCGTGTATTTTCCAACTCAGTGTTACTAGGTTTACCATGGATAATCTTTGATGCATTCCTCGATATCATATTCAATTATGGTAAAAACTTTCCGCAGTTTGCGATATTCGTTCATTTACCTAAGAATATGTTTCCTTAAATCCTCATAGAAATTTCTTCAACTATTTTGATTGAATTTCTAAATTATGTTTTAGCATCACAAAATATTCCTTTGGTTTCTCCTTATGTTGCGGATGATTTGTTATTAAATGACGTTGAAGTTTACTGGGAACCATCGCTTCACTTGAGAGTATTGTTAAACAAATCATACAAAAAGGAACTCAGTTGTCTTTTCCCGATAATATAAAACCTTGCTGGACATAATTTTCGTTATATTTTTGGTTTGATGAGGTGGACTGTTATTCTGGTGTTTGTCTTGTTTGCTATAACGCTCTTTCTCATTCTTTTGAGGTATCAATAAAAATTTGTCCATGTTTGATTCTAAAACTAAAAATTGATTAAAATTAACATAAAATGATTTATGTAAATTATAAATAAATCAAAAGTTAAAAACTACTAGGACTACTAAACCGTTTACTTATAGACAATCCCGGTTTAAATGCAGAAATGTAATATATTGTAGCAAAACTGCTATTCGTCGTGTAACGTAATTAATTTATATTTACCATATTTACTATTTATATAAGTAATTTATATTTACGCTCGAACTTTGCGAGTGTTCTTGGATCGTTGTTTCCCGAAAATCCCGAAAATATTTTTCGTGGCATTCCAGGAATCTCTTGCGGCACACAGTTTGGCAGACAATGATATATATATATATATATATACACCTCTTTTATGAATTTATGGTCTTGTTGAGTTAATCCTTCTTAGTGTTCCATGCACATGTTAAAAGTAGCAGCCAAATCTCTTTCAAAGAACTTTTCACAGTTTTAATTACGAAAAGAATAGATAAAACAATCCTAGATATCTCTTTAAAATGTACAGGATGATCACAACTAGAAAGGCTGCTCGGTCAGAACTGACTTGGATCTAAAGAACAATATCAATATTTATATTAATATTTCACTTAATTCCAGACAAAATATGTTGTGTGCCAATTTTGAAGTCTATTCAATTATTCATTAAACATAATCTTTTAATGATTCTGGCAATACCTTTTTATATGACATTATTCATTACTTTATCCATCCATACCATCATCTGTAATTCTCTCTGTCTCCTCCCACTTTTGATCCTAATTCTAATTTTCATTGTTAAGATTTATGGTGAGTTGCAATGCTTAATATTGTATTATTGGTCTTTGCTTATTAGGATTTATTACTTGCATATGTCACACGAGTATATTTTGTATTTATCATATTAATGCATCTGCAAATTTATTTTACATTTAATCGAAACATTACACAAATACATGCGTATAATATCTGTAAATGCACGGCCTAATGTTTGAATCTCTTCCACCATATATCTCTTTTTTCTGTTCTCTATATTTCTTATCTCAATAAAGACTATATCACTTTACTACATGTTCCAAACCCTTTCATTGTTGAACCTTTTCAAGATTCTTTAAACTCAAACGACAAACATTAAGATCTTACGCTTTCTTTCTCACTAGAATTAAGCGAGTTCTTATTTTAAAGGCGCTATTTTCGTATAATGCAAAACGTATAACGTTTAATTTAGTTCGATATTTTTGACACTTCTTGTACAAAAAGGGATAATTATGACGGCTCTCGACGTTATAATTAATGTCGTTATTTCTATTAATATTATAAGTGGAGTTATCGGTGAAGTTGCTGTTCTGCTCTTTATGTAATTAAGTGAATAAATAGAGATCAATCAATGTTTAACTTTAAGCAAACTATTTTTACGCCTCATCAGAGGGTGGGCCAGTTGAACAAATTGGCTCAACTAGACGTCATAGATCAGACTAAAACGAATAGTGAATTTCTTAACATTCCAACTATAATATGTATTAATAAAACCGTTGCTTTTTTTTTTTATCTAATTTAACGGTAAAAATCTCGGATCTTTTTGGTTTGACGGGCAACATTTTTCATTAATGTTTTATGTAGTGTTTTTGGTACCGAAACACTTTCAAACTTCGTATACTTGTATATTTTGTATTATAACAGATAAAAATGTTTGTATTCGAAGTTATTTCATGTAAAAAGTTGTCGTATTTCGGTAATTTCAACCAATCACTGACGTCTATTGAGGTGAAAACAATTACTGCCGTGGAATGTAAACAACGGTGTTATGGGATCCTTTCCCTTGAATAAAATTAGTGCCGTTTTTTGTCAACAACAACTACCCGTGTTACTCTTAT
>NC_068981.1:73273214-73274478 GCF_001194135.2 Octopus bimaculoides | reverse complement strand
GAACAAACGATGTTATAAATAACTACCGCCGATAGTTGTTGTTGACAAACAACGGCACTAATTTTATTCAAGGGAAAAGATCCCATGACACCGTTGTTTACATTCCACGGCAGTAAATGTTTCCACCTCAATAGACGTCAGTGATTGGTTGAAATTACACAAATACGACAACTTTAACATGAAATAACTTATTAAGAACTAATTTTTGTTAAGAAGGCTAAGAGAAAAAGATGTTTTATATAACACATTCTACCAGTATCCCAAGTTTGAAAGTGTTTCGTAAAGAGAACAAGTGTTGCCCGTCAAACCAAAAAGATCCAAATCTCTTACTCACTGCGATCCTGTCTTTTTGTCTTGAGTTTACTTTGCAAAATCTAAAAAACAAATTGCAGAAAGAATCATTCTTGTATTGATACATTTTGTCGAAAACAAAATACTTTTCTACCACTATCTGCCGAGGCAGACGTGTCCTACGTCTATGTGGAGCATTGTCAACTCTTGTTAACTGAAAACAACTCCTACTCAATGTGTTGAGTGCTACTACTTTCTTTTGTTAACGCTGGGCAAGTGTTTTCTACTATAGTTTTGGGCCGACCAAAACCTTGTGAGTGGATTTCAGTGAAGGAAACTGAAAGAAGCCTGTCATACGTGTGTGTGTGTCTTCCGACAAATAGACAACGCAACATAGAGAAAGAGAAAGAGAGACAGAGACAGACAGACAGACTGATAGACAGACAGATAGTGAAAGATAGAATTAAAATTTGCTTCAAGAAAAATGTTGTTGAGCATATCAATGTGATCATTGTAATAAGCTTCTGCTAATGAATCTATTTTATCTCGACTAAGTCGTAACCGTCGCTACGCTGCCATGTAACAACTAGCAAAATACAAAATGACATCTGGTGTTGTGTGTTTACGTATCCGTGACTTAGCAGTTCGGCAAAACAGACCGATATAATAAGTGCCAGGCTTTAAAAGAATAAGTACTGAGGTCGATTCATTCAACTAAAACTTTTTCAAGGCGGTGCTCCCGCATGGTCACAGTCTAATGATAAAAGATAAAAGATACACACACTCTCTCTCTATCCCTCTCTCTCATACACGCACATACCCACATATACACGCACAAACATATGTGTATACAGTATATATATATATATATATATATATATATATATATATATATTCAATAATAGGACGAATTCTTTTACAAGAATTTATCAAGTAGCTAGCGTGAAAAAACCTCATAAGGGAAAAAATCCAT
>NC_068981.1:73272061-73272721 GCF_001194135.2 Octopus bimaculoides | reverse complement strand
ACACCTAGGTGGTTGATAGAGTGATTGAGTACCTTTACTTTTTTTCCGGTATCTGACTGAAAGATGGAGCCAAGGTCATAATACAAATAAAAAGTGTTATTTTAACATGAGCTGTACATTAGCTAGATGTATTTCAGACTGGTTATTTTTATTGATATCTCAAGATTGTCGTTGGAGGTAGACACTATCATGGGAAAATGACGGCGGTGTTTCCGGTTTTTTGAGTTACAATTTTTTTTTTTTTTGTGGTTCTAACTATGCATTACTGATTTGTCGGTGTTTTTGTTTGCTTTCTTTATCGGTATTTCTTGTTCTTGCATTTATATATTTTTGTATATGCATGTGCTCTATTGCCTAGCTGCTTCTAAACTTGTCATTTTATATTTTACTAGTCGTCATCCGTCGCTACGCTGCCGGGTAATGACCTAGTCTAGATGAAATAGATCCTTCAGCAGAATCTTACTAGAATGACCAGATTGATATGCTCAACAACAACCTATTATTATAGTAAAAGCTTTTTTTTTTAGTCTATGCTGCGTTGTGTATTTGTTGAAAGAAATACAGAAACACACAGATGCAGAAACAACCAAACTATATGTGTATTATCAATATGTATGTATATAAATATATATGTATATGCGTATATCTGTATATATGTAT
>NC_068981.1:73270293-73271686 GCF_001194135.2 Octopus bimaculoides | reverse complement strand
TATATATATATATATATATATTAGGGTTATGACTTTTTCACGACCTAATAACCCTTTACTTTAATTCGATGAATAATTTCATAAAAATCAGGAAACTAACATATATTTTGCTTTATTTGAAAAGAACATCACCCCAACTTAAGAAATCGATCGCCACTTTTGACCCAAATGATGCAAAATTCTAGTGGGGTGGGGTTCATAACACCTTCTCAAGCTTTTACCAAACTTGAGTGAGCATTATGAACTCCCCACCTAGGATTTTGACTGATTTGAGTCAAAAGTAGTGTTAAATTTCTTCAGTTGGAGGTGACGCTTTAAAAAAAAACTTAAAACAAAGGTTATTTTCCCTACTTATATGAAATTGTTCATCGGCTTTTGATACAGGAAATTGTTTACTTCCAAAAACAGTCAAAATGTCATAACCCTAATATATATATATATATCATTTCATTCTTTTATTCTTTTATATGTTTCAGCCTTGAGGGCTGTGGCCATGCTGGGGCATATATAAATAGTTATTTTTTGAAGTTTATGTTGCATTGTGTTGATAGACTTGCACTTAAAATTCCCGCGTTTACAATCAAAACTTGTTAGTTATCATGGTAATACTACTTCTCAACCTATCTATCTATCTATCTATCTATCTATCTATCTATCTATCCCTGGCGCTCTCTCTCTTTCTCTCTTTTTCTTTCTCTCTCTCTATTTCTCTCTCTCTCTCTTTCTCTCATTGTATTTCTTTCTTAACATTTTCTCCGCCCCTTCTAAATATACGTTGTGACAAGAGTTATCTCTCCTTTTGATTCCTCGCCTTCTTCCCTCCCTCTGATACATGTTGTGACGGACAGACAGATGGAGATCAGCTTCTTTTTTATAATATAAGATTTATTTTTCTTTCAGAATACCGAATTACTGTCTCTGTGTGTCAGTATATTTATATTTGTATATCACGGCTATTTATCATTCGACCCACGTTGAAGTCTTGACCATATGCTCTTTATTTCTCATATTATTATCGTCAGACTTCCATTATCCAATGTGTCGTTCCCTTTTAATTTTTTTTTATTTTATTCATATTGATTAATCACTATAAATATCGATGCCTTCGTTGAAGTTGATCTTTTCATTAGAAGCAGCTGCTGTTGCAACAGCAATATCGAAAACACAACAGCTAGTAGTAGTAGTAGTAGTAGTAGTAGTAGTAGTAGTAGTAGTAATAGTAGTAGTAGTAGTAGTAGTAGTGATGGAGGTGGGTGGGTGGGTTGAAGATGATGGTAGTAGTGGTGATGAGTGTGGTGATGGTTGTAGTAGTATTAGTAGTATTAGTAGTAGTAGTATTAGTAATAGTAGTAGTAGTAGCAGTAGTAGCAGCAGCAGCAGCAGCAGCAGTTGC
>NC_068981.1:73263047-73269538 GCF_001194135.2 Octopus bimaculoides | reverse complement strand
GTGGTGGTGGTGGTGTCAGTGATGGTGGTGGTGGTGGTTGTTTTGGTAAAACTTCGATAACAACATGAGGAATATTAATAATGAGTGATTCTCTTAATAGTAATGAAGATTGCGATGCGTGACATGAGGGGCGTTGTAATGAGGACGTGAATGCTGTTGCCTTAGCTGTTAGTA
The DNA here is from genome assembly GCF_001194135.2 of Octopus bimaculoides. Classification (NCBI taxonomy): domain Eukaryota; kingdom Metazoa; phylum Mollusca; class Cephalopoda; order Octopoda; family Octopodidae; genus Octopus; species Octopus bimaculoides. Next base: position 73,269,364 of record NC_068981.1, on the reverse strand, counting down.
GTATCTGTAACATGTTTACTATTCCAGATTTGAGAAATATATTAAGTCTCATTTCTTGCACGAATAATAAAACTGCATCCGCGAAATCATGTAAAAAAAGAAGAAAAAAAAAATTCAAATTCAGCAAATACAATTTAAGAATAATGTAACTATATTTTCGTTATACGCAACTGCCATTTTTAGATCGTTGCTATGCTTATTATAAATTATCTGGTGTTATCGATGTTTTTATAGAAGTAGTTACTTTTTATTGTGGCTTTTAACAGCTAGCCCTGTGCAATTCCTTGATTTTTCGGCTTGCATTTGCACAGTTTTGTAGACATTTGATATTGTTATATCGATTATGCAAGGTGCATTCCAAAAGTTTTGAGATGTTTTCAGGAGAGATATTTATTAAGTATAAAACTCTAATATCCTTCAAAGTAGGATCTTCTGACTTCAATGCATTTGTTGTAGCGCTCCAGCCATTTCTTGACCTTTACCACAGTCTCCTTAATATTTTCAATCTCTTTTAAAACGATTACCCCTGAGATTCTCCTTCAGCTTGGAGAACAACCAAGACTCACAGGAAGCAAGACATGGGCTGTAGGAAGGGTGATGGACTGTTTTGATACCAACCTCTACCAAACAGTTGGTTGTCAGGATGATATTGTGAACTGGTGCAATGTCTTGATGCAGGTGCCACCGACCCCTTTTTCGATAAAATCTCTTCCTGCACTCCCTTAAAACCTTTACAAAGTACTCTTTGTTGGATGCCTAGCCAGAGGGAACCCAGTGAACATAAATGATGTTCTTGCTATCTAAAAAGAGTACCATGAAATCCTGTTGGACTTGCTTTGCCTGGCCTTCTTGGGTCTGGTGAAACCAAGATGCTTTCATTGGACACTCTATCTCTTGGTCGCCGGATGACCACAGTAGATCCAGCTTTCGTAACCGGTCACTAGAGATTCAAATACTCTAGGATTGGAGGTAATGAGTTTAACTATTTCCCTGCTGTCATCAACGCATCTTTCCTTGTTTTCCTCACCGAACACCCTGGAACAAACTTTGCACAAATTTTGTGCAGGTTCAGATCTTCATAATTCTGGGTACATTTTTCTCACCAACCCCAAACTCTACACCTATTGTCGTTATAGATACACGACAATCTTCATCTAGAAAATTGCTAATTTTCTCAATCACCTCTGATGCTCTGTTGTCCCTCTCCCTTCCACACCTCTCATCCCTTTACCGTCCTTCAACGTCTTGTGCTAGTGAAGATGTTCAGGTTGTTTAAGTTATTTCATGAGCAGTCTGGAGAATTTCATAAGTTTCTGTACTGTAACATTTTTGCTTAACTTAGCGCGAAACTTTATCACACAGCGAGCTTCCAAATTGTTTTCACGTACCGATTACATTCTACAAACTAATTAGCTGAGACAAGCATTGTTTAGTAGGATGTGTTCCAAGTGCTGTTACAGCCGTCTCCTTCAAAGTCGAATAACAAAGGTTGGCAGGTCAGTTTAATAGATGTGTAGTAATGATACACTAAAATTACAATAATCTAGAGCAGTTATCCTTGCCTTTTTTAACAAAAAAGTCTCAAACAATCTAGAATGCAGCTCGTACTATGTAACAAACATTTTTATATCTGAGAAGTGTTAATTGCTCATTGTCTTTGTTGTAAAAGTGTAGAAAATGGTGATTATTTCTTTCAAATTTTGTTTTTATAACCTGGATAATATTTTGAAATTTACATATTTCCTCTGGGAAAACGGGCAAATCATTTCATTTTGATTCACTCAAGATAAGAAGAAAAAAAACACATGAATCAAATTTAAAGTATTATGCTTAGCTTATATAAAAGTGGACATAAAGTGTGTAGTTATTTGAGATTTGTGATGTAATAAAAATCACTTTCACTCCCCAAGCAGAGCTCCGTTGTTACTATGTTCCGACTCCATAATTTATTGATAGAAAATAATGATTTTGGTCCCACTAGACAGTGTGAGCATGCATGGGCATACACGAGCATCCATGAACGTTCACCTCTATGTATATATGTGTGTGTGAGTTCTAATATTTGCTACTTCCACCCGAGATTTGCACCTGCGATCGGCTTCACTCGGGCTCGCGCCCGCGGCGCCCTCCTGCTCGACCGGGCATCGGAAAGTCGCCTCGCCGGCGATCGCGCAACTTGTCACCCGCCCAGTGTGTGTGTGCGTGCGTCTGTGTGTGCGTGTGTGTGTGTGTGTGTGTGTGTGTGTGTGTGCACGTGTGTGTGTGTGTGTGTTTACGGTCATGAGACCCACTCTTCACTCCTCTGAGTATGCCTAATGTATTCCTGGAATTTATCAAGATGAGCATCAAGGGTATCAACTTTCAGGGTATTCTTCTGCCTATTTTGTTGTTCAATGTCTCAGGAAGCTACACAGTTTCCTGCCCTTTGATTATACAAGAAACTCCGAATCACTGTGACAAACTGCTCTGAGCTGCATTTTTCCTCCCACTTAGCATATCGGGAAATTCTGTGCACACTGACTGAGCAGACCCATGATCAAAGACGTCCCCACGAAGACCATTTTTTTTTTCACTGTTGGGTATACTTTCATACTGTATATGTAATTACGCAAACTAATGTATTCTTTACTTTAAAACAATAAAGTATGATTTGGAAGAAAATTTGGTATTTCTTTCTAACAAGTCGACCAACCATGTACATTCTCGCTCTTTGGCTCATTTTTAAAAGTAGTAGAGCAAAATATGTTCGTAGAAGCAATGACAGAAAGCAGAACAGAACCGATAACAATCGCTATAATACCAAGAAGAATAATAACAAAATCTACAGCTGCAGTAGGAGCGGCAACAGTGCAAACGACGATAATACACTGAACTTCACGCGTGGGTTGTTGTTTTGTTTCACAGAACTTGATATCATTGAAATATACATGAAGATATCAAATTTCCTTTAAGATACGAAAGAAGACATGAAACTATTACAAAGGATGACTAGAAACAGAGAGATAACAGTAGAAGTCCTTAACTCTTGTATGTGTTCACTCAGATATTCATCTTTCTCTCATTCATTGCTTCCAAGATATTCAGTTTTCAGTACGATATTCAGGTAACCTACTAAAATTTAGACACTAAATTGGAAGGTCGAGTCAAGAGAGATTTGATTAGCACTTAGGTTCTGAGTTCAGTCCCACTGCGTAGCACCTTGGGCAAGTGTCTTCTACTATAGCCTCGGGCCGACCAAAGCCTTGTGAGTGGATTTGGTAGACGGAAACTGAAAGAAGCCCGTCGTATATATATGTGTATATATATATATATGTATGTGTGTGTATATGTTTGTGTGTCTGTATTTGTTCCCCACCCAACTTCGCTTGACAACCGATGGTGGTGTGTTTACGTCCCCGTAACTTAGCGGTTCGGCAAAAAGAGACCGATAGAATAAGTACTAGGCTTACAAAGAATAAGTCCTGGCGTCGATTTGCTCGACTAAAGGCGGTACCCCAGCATGGCCGCAGTCAAATGACTGAAACAAGTAAAGAGTACATCGTGGGGGGTTGAGAGCTTCACCTGTAAATGCACAAGGCAGCTTTCAGTCTGAATATCGGAGAAAAGTCACATAAACCTCTTTGTGAGGAAATGATGTGAGGTGTTGCAAAGGACATTTGGCTATTGGCAGACGGAGCAATTTCAGTTGTATAAATCGGAAAGTGATCATAATGGAAAGTTTCGGGGTTATGAATATTTCCTCTACAGTGTGTCGTTGGTCCAACAAGTCAGTTTTTATGCATGTGGACGCACGCGCGTGTGCTTACTGTCATCAGACCCACGACAACATATGCAATTTTGTGAACATTTATCCAGGAGAAACTCCATTTTGTATGATACACTGTAGAGGAAACGCTCAATGCATTTGGCTTCGATAGGTTTTTTGTCAATTATGATTTGTAGACAGTGTTCAACAGTGATTTGTAGACAGTGATCAACGAATACTTGATTACGTGCTGGAGATTATGTGCACAAGATTATATCCATTCCTTCTAAATATGTGGCCTTGTGTTAATTTTAAGAAAATATCCTTTTAGCAAACTAATGAGACAATATCTACGTGGGCATACAAACTTCTAGAAATATCAGTCAAATCTCTTACAAATCGTACCCTACGATGTAAAAGTTTTACGTTCCGCTGATGGTTTTTATACTGGCATTTCGAATAAAATATAAGTAAACAGTACTAAAAAAAGCAGTTCACTTGAAAATAGATTAGCAGAAAAAAGAGCTAACGCTAGTAACATTAGCTTGTACAGTGGCATGTGAGATTCTTTCATGGATCCATGTACCTTCTGGTCTGCTGGTACGATAGGACATGCAAGAACAGCACAGTTAAGGGCATTACAGCGAAAATATCCGTTACATCGATTTCCTAGAGTAGACAGTGTTTCCTGATTTGAGGACACAAAGCCATAACAGCTGATCTTGTATGATCCGTAAGAGCAGATAGATTGGTTCCAGAAGTGAAGAAATATTAGTTGAGGCAAACGCTTGCTTCACTGTCTTGTTGATCATCAGGATGATCAGCGTTTAAGTGGCAAGAAAGTCCGTGCTATCCCAAACCATCACAGCGGTATTTTCATGGATAAAAAATATCAGTGCCTCCTCTCAATGCCGCAGCTATCTGTAATTCATTGCTACTCAATAAATTGACTATGTTTGCAATCGACGGACTGTTGATCCATGAAACCAAAAATTAAAACTGCGCAGTTAATATACAAGTATGAATAAGAAAAGGACACATTACATAGTTTGGTTCAGAAACGCAGAAAAGAAAACGAGTCGTTTACGGGTAGAATGTCCTTCATCATAGCCTGAGATGTAAACGACAACAGCAACACCATTCTAATGATCGGTAGGTTATTCTATTTGTGAATACAATACTACCTTCAAATTTTGGCACAAGGCCAGCAATTTCGGGAGAGAGGTAAGTCGATTACATCTCCCCAGTACTCAACTGGTACTTAATTTATCGACTTAAAACGGATCAAAGGCGAAGCCGACCTCAGTGGAATTTGAACTCAGAACGTAAAAACGATTGAAATGCCGCTAAGCATTGCGCCGCCCTGTTTGTGATAACAATATTGAGAGTAATTTAATGGAGATTCTAACTCATCGTTTCTTCTATACCATTCCGGCTTTCCTTCTCTTTTCTTTCTCTCTCTCTCTTTTCCTCACTCTCTTCCTTTCCCCCTCTCTCTCTTTCTTTTTATCTCTCTTATGCTCATTCGTATCATCTTTTATCTATCATCAGCAAATATTGACATGCAATCGATTACGGAACACTAATTTACAGGAAGTGCTCTGATCTGGGTCCTTATGTTTACTGTCTTGCTGGGCAACTGGTTTGAATTCGAGATCTAGACAGGACTAGATGTTGAAATTTAAGGCAACAGGTTGGTGTAGTTTTTAATCTCAAGTGACATTTACACATATGTTCATATTCGGGCTAATCTATTAATGATTTTCTGCATCGCATAAGCATATAAATGCATGAACATACGCACACATGTACACCACAAACGCACATATACACTCACACACATAAATATATACACGTACACATGCACATGCAGACGTACAGACACATCCACCAGATGTGACATAAGACAATCAAGTTTCTAAATTAAAGAATCCATGTTATCTTAAAGTACATTTTGTGTATGTTTTGTCTAATATTTTTTAATCCCAAGTGGGCACTCTTGGACAGACGCTAATCTCCTAAAGGCACACACGTGCGCATAGACGTAGATCGACCGACAGATGGAGAGATAGATGAGCAGATAGATAGATGGATAGAGGAAGAAAGTGACGGACAAAGAAATAGACTGACAGACAGATAGCCAAACAGACAGACAGATAGCCAAACAGACTGACAGACAAGCAGGCAGGCAGGCAGGCAGGCAGGGAGGTAGGTAGGTAGGTAGGTAGGTAGGTAGGTAGGTAGGTTGGTTGGCTGGTTGGTTGGTTGGCTGGTTGGTTGGTTGGTTGGTTGGTTGGTTAGTAAATAGGTTGGTGCGTTGATGGATAGATGAATGCATAGATAGATAAGTTGATAAATAATTGAAGTGATAGATAGATAGACAGACATAAAGTCAAGCAAACAGACAGTTAGACAGACAGTTAGACAGATAGTTAGACAGACAGTTAGACAGACAGACAGTTAAACAGACAGACAGTTAGACAGATCGACAGACGGGCACACAGCTAGACAGACTGATAGATAGATAGATACATAGATAGATAGATAGATAGATAGATAGATAGATATCTTT
>NC_068981.1:73256009-73258614 GCF_001194135.2 Octopus bimaculoides | reverse complement strand
TTTTTTTTTCTTTTTTTTCTTTTCTTGTTCATAGGGTTATGCTCAAGATGGCTCCGTCGTTCACACGTGCCATCCTTGCTACATTCACCCATCTTTTTTTGAAGCATTCACTAGACAAGACTTCCCATTCTACTTGATAGATAGATAGATAGATAGATAGATAGATAGATAGATAGATAGATAGATAGATAGATAGATAACCAGTTTTCGTCAACTGACGTAATGTAATAGGTACGTACTATCAGTGCTCAGATTTACCACTCCGGCTTGAACCGCAGCTGAAAGTGTGGTGCTGAGACTGCTTATCAGAGGCGGTTAGAAGTGGCTTTTCCTTGAGCATGTACATTGACAGATAGACAGACAGATTGAGATAAATAAACAGACAGACAGACAGATACATAAAATGATACACTCAGACAGCTAGCTAGCTAGATAGCTAGATAGATAGATAGATAGATAGATAGATAGATAGATAGATAGATAGATAGATAGATAGATAGATAGATAGATACTTGTAGAGATTGATTTTATTGGCTCGTGTGATGCAAACGTATATATACTCACTTTTATATATTGTATCATTCATATATTATTTAGCAACGTTTATTTATTTGTCACATTAAGGAAATAATGTGGAAGATGGAGACTGACAAACAATAGAGAATGAATAAAAGGAAATAGAAGTAAATTAAAAGAGAGTTGAAGAATAAGGTTTATATCCCACGAATCTGACTGGGGAAACTGTTTAAAGAGGAGTCGCGAGTGAGTGAGATAATTATAATGGGAATGGGTTGGAGTGAGCGGTTAGATTTATACTGTTTTAAGGATGAGAAGAAATAAAAATAAAGTTGCCCGTAATGATAAATTACGATGAGAAAGAAGGAAATCTTCACGGAACTCGCAGTTTTATAATGAAATTCTGCTAAGGGAACTTCAGAAGTAATGATAATTACGAGTAAATATTTTAATGTTTTGTCACTAGTATTGTAGTGGTTCTGTATTTAAGAGATGAGGAATAATGTAGTATTGTAGTATTGTTATATTATCATCATGGCGCTGAAATGCTCATTGGATCAGTAAAATACGTTGTATGTAAAAAAAAAAGCTATCAAATTTGGCGGCATCATTTTCAGCAGTTGGTAAGGACTGCCACGTTTACAAATTATTAGACTCAGACTTTTGGCTAAGATTAAAGTGTAATGTTTTTCACAACCATCGGAGCACGAAGCGCTCCTCAAGAAGCGCTCCTGAGATGATCGTGATATATAAACAGTTTTGAATAGGAACCGGAAAGAAACGTATGAAGTCGCAATGCGCATGTGCATACTGGATTCGTAAAACGGAAGAGAAGAATAAAACGCAATGCTCGTGTCAAATTAAAACAGAAGAATAGAGACGGAATGCGAATGTCAAACAAGTTATATGATGGTCTGCATGCCACACCTGACACCGCTATCACGCAGCTTTGCTGCTATTTTCCTGTTTCACTATCACGAAACAAATTTCGAAGTCTTTAGATCAGGAATTGATCGTTTGTTTTGCTTTTTATACTTTATAAGTTTATTACCCAAGAAAATAACAACTTACACTACACACACTACACACAGCAGAACCTTATTGTAGCCTGGTGCCTTCCAACTGCTTTCTTTTTTATTTGTTTTGCAGATCTGTGTTTTTCTGTGATCATGGCATGTCATTGTTGTTTGGTTATTGCGTTCGCTATTTTGGGCAATTTCATGTGTCGTGATTCCTTAGGTTCCCGTTTCAGCCATAATCATACCGTGTTTTTTTGTTTTTTACAATATAATTATTAATGTATCCGTTTTGGCTTTAACTTTTTGCCTGTCCTGTGTATCACGTCATACACAGGATATATTTCCGTGGCGTTCATGCATCATATATGATACAAATTCTCAAGATTTTTTCAACCACCAGAGTCACTTGGAACTTATGAAAGGAAAGTTTCACTTTACTAAGAACGTATTAAACAATGACTAACTAAAAGTCTGAAAAGAAGCATGTACGTTTAGGACAAACTTAGGAAAATGCTTTGAACAGGCAAAAGGTTAAAACAATTAAATGTAATATGTAAGAGGTCGAGCGAATGCGTAGAAGCTTCCTCGTAGGTTCGTATGATTCGAACCAACGGTAAAGCGTCTATGTGATCAACTCTGAGTTTTCAAATCCTTGCACTGTGCACTGTCACTTTATGCTTCCTTCTTTTTGTGTTCTAAATGTTGAATGTTGTTGTTGGCACTCCGTCGCTTACGACGTCGAGGGTTCCAGTTGATCCAATCAACGGAACAGCCTGCTCGTGAAAGTAACGTGCAAGTGGTTGAGCACTCCACAGACAGATGTACTCTTAACGTAGTTCTCGGGGGGTATTCAGTGTGACAAGGCTGGCCCTTTGAATTACAGGCACAACAGAAACAGGAAGTAAGAGTGAGAGAAAGTTGTGGTGAAAGAGTACAGCAGGGTTCACCACCATCCCCTGCCGGAGCCTCGTGGAGCTTTAGGTGTTTTCGCTCAATGAACACTCACAACGCCCAGTCTGGGAATCAAAACTGCGATACTATGACCGTGAGTCCGCTGCCCCAACCACTGA
>NC_068981.1:73254400-73255539 GCF_001194135.2 Octopus bimaculoides | reverse complement strand
ATATATATATATATATATATATATATATATATATATACACGACAGGCTTCTTTCAGTTTCCATCTACCAAATCCACTCACTAGGCTTTGGTTGGCCTGAGGCTATAGTAGAAGATACTTGCACAAGGTGACATGCAGTTGGACTGAACCAAGAACTATGTGGTTGGAAAACAAACTTCTTACCACACAGCCACACCTGCTGTTCAAATAATTCGTTAGATAAATTTGCTAAACATTAATTTGACTTCTCGAAGTGCTGTATTTTAAAATGCTTTGCATTAAGAAACCTGTGTAACTTTGGGTTGAGAGTCTTGCAATGGAAATTATACTTACGATCGTAAGGGCGTAGGCTCGATCCTTGGACCAAGGAGCGCTTTCTCTTGCTGAGTAAGGAAAGCACTTTATTTCATGCTACTCGAATCCTTTGTGGTGAAGATGAGTACCAACAGCCGAAAATACTCCTGCGACGGACTGACATCCCATTCATTGGAAACCGTTAATCCTTAAGCATTCACATTATTCTCTTAAATGTTCTGCTCATTTATTCACATTGGTTTAAATTAATTATACCTTAACTCATAGCTTTCAGATTTCAATAATGCGATCGTTTAGTTTTCGGATGACACTGTAGGATAGGTGTGAGAGTTTGGATCAGGCTGGTTTGAACATAAAACAGCAAGAATATTTGTGCCTGAAAAGGCCTGTTTAAATGCTAAATGGTTAAGGATAAGAGCAATGACTCCTGAAACTCTGTTTCCTCTATAAGACTGTTGTAATAATTCGAGTTACCCATGTCTCCGCTTGATAATGCTATCAACGACGGTTATGATGATGACAACGATGTTTGCGACGACGCTGACTTAGAATGTAGACTGTTCATTTCCCTGGACGTTTACATTCAAGAATCATGTTTCAGTACTTCAGATAGATTTAAATCCTCTGTACAGTAATTAATCAATATGTCTTCTGGCATTTTTTCGTCCCATTAAAAGAAAAATATTGTCGCGCAAGAAACACTTGATATAATGCAATAACTAAAGGCGCTGAGTCATTAAAAACATATTTATCCTACATTTCATAAGGATATTCCACTTTGACTTAAAAGCCCTATGTTCTGTCTCACTTCCATGGCAACTTGGT
>NC_068981.1:73246912-73249928 GCF_001194135.2 Octopus bimaculoides | reverse complement strand
ATATATATATATATATACATACATACATGATACATACATACGTACATAGACACATAGATACATACATATATACATACACATGTATTTATACGCGTGTCTCCTCGTGTCTAACCGACTTATAAGCAATTCGAAGTATAAATATATTGGAATCGATATAAAACTACAGAACAAACAGTGTGTTTCTACATGCAAGGTGGCCTGTAAATAGTTCAGCGAGAAATGCATTTTAGTGAATAAGTCCACTTACAAGTCTAAATATTGCTTTTGAAATGTCTATTAATGCATTGCGGCAGGTGAATTTACCACCTAATGTGGATGATTCGAATATCTCTCAAGTTTCACTAAATTTTGATATCTTTAAACTTGACTGTCACGATTGTATTATATCTGGACAAATTTGGGTCGCCCGTCATCTCAGTTTTAGCTGATGACGCGATTAGTCGAGCATTTTACAGGGCGAAATTTTATGCAGAGAAGCGATACTTGTTACGGTGAAGGAAATATTAGTTCCGGTATACTCTTTTACTCGTTTACTTGTTTCAGTTATTTGACTGCGGCCATGCTGGAGCACCGCCTTTAGTCGAGGAAATCGACCCCAGGACTTATTCTTTGTAAGCCTAGTACTTATTCTATCGGTCCCTTTTTGCCGAACCGCTAAGTTACGGAGACGTAAACACACCAGCATCGGTTGTCAAGCGATGGTGGGGGGACAAACACAGACACACAAACATATATATATATATATATATATATATACATACATATATACGATTGGCTTCTTTCAGTTTCCATCTACCTAATCCACTCACAAGGCTTTGGTCGGTCCGAAGGTATAGTAGAAGACACTTGCCCAAGGTGCCACGCAGTGGGACTGAACCCGGAACCTTGTGGTTGGTAAGCGCGCTACTTACCACACAGCCACTCCTGCGCCTATTTTTATATTTTGAACTATCTTGAAGTAATTAGACAATATACATTATAGGTATAACACTAAAAAAATGATAACTTAGTGTTATCAAACGGTCACGTAGTTTCCTGCTTCAATATTTAATTTCTAATCTATTTTAACAAATGCCTACAAATGTGCATTTGTGCGTAAGCACAGCTGTGTGAGGGTATCTATGAAAGTATCTCCTACATATTGCGTTGAGTGCTACTACTTTCTTTCGTTAACTATGGGAAAGTATCTTCTACTATAGCCTTGGGCCGACCAAAGCCTTATCAGTGGATTTCATTGACGAAAACTGAAAGAAGCCTGTCATATATAAGTGTGTGCGCGCGTGTGTGTATGCACGCGTGTTGGTGTGCGTGTTTGTATGTGTGAGAGAGTATGTGTGTTTGTGTACGTATATATAAAAATATATACACATATCTTTGATCTATTATCTTCAACTCTTACTTGTTTCAGTCATTTGGCTGCGGCCATGCTGGGTCGCCGCCTTGATATGTGTTAGTCGAACAAATCGACCCCAGGATCTTTTTTAGCCTAGTACATATTCTATCAGTCCCTTTTCTCGAACTGCTATGTTACGGGGACGTAAACATACCAGTACTATTCCTGTGGATTCCCAGATCATGCACCAATTCTATCTCTGGGATTTCACTGCCCCTTGGTCTTATGTATTCCGATTGCTGTCTGTCTGTGGGCCGATAATGGCGTGCTTGAAACTTATCAGCAATGAACTGCATGTTACTTTAATCAGGTCTATTTGTATATTGCATGCAGGCCGTTTTGCAGTTTTTGTATGTCATCAAAGTCCTTGACTGCCTGTGATACTTTTATATCATCAGCGTAGCTGGTGAGAGTGGCTGACTGTACGACAGAGAGAGTGTATGAGAGAGCCTTTACAAACAGTTGTGGTCCCGGTACAGTAACCTGAGGGACTCCGCTGCGTGACTCCGCTGCGTGATTCCACTGCGTGACTCCGCTGCTGGACTCCTCACCGGATTGATGACTCCCCAGAGAGAGCACCATTGGCTGCAGCTGCCAGACTTCTGTCTTTTAAAATGTCGTCCAGCCACTCTCCCAGTTTTCCAGAGATACCAAAGTCACGTAGTTTGTGACATATTATCCCATGATAAACTTTGTCAAAGTCCCTTGGCAAAGTCGAGATATTTGAGTAGTTGAGCTGCTGTTTCAGTACGCAATCGTAATGTTGTAACAGCTATGTGAGGCAGCTCCTCCTTGGGCGGAAACCATATTGTGTTTGTGAGCAAGTTATTCTCTTCCAGGAATGTGTTCAGTCTCCTGACAATTTGTTCCATGACCTTGCCAACATGTAAGGTGAGAGAGATTGGCCTGTAATTTTTAGCTTCCGCTCAGCTTCTTCCTTTATGGACAGGGCACATGATACTCTCTTTTAACAGTTTCGGAAGTTTTCCACATGCAAGGAAACTCTGAAAAACTATCTGCAGTGGCTTTACGAGAGCTTTGGTGCATGTTTTTCGGAGAGCAACTGGAAATTCCTGCGGGCTCGCTGCTTATCAATGGCCGATGCTACATCTTCTTCTTTTGCGCCGATGTAATCGATCGTTGCCTTTGTCCCTCTTACGTCTGCACTGTGTTGAAAAACTCTTTAGGCTTGCTTACTTGTCTGTTTTCCAGTTGAGAGGTGAAGATGCTCTGGAATTGCTTAATAGGTATATCACTTACACTTTTGGGGTTTGCATTCAGCTAGCCGTCTTCTTCAAACATCTTGTAAAGCATTGAGGCAGACTTTTCGCGAATATATATAAATATATATATATTGTATTTGGAGATGGTCATGTTGCCAGTTTAGCCAATAAAAACACATGCACTATATATTTGGTGTTAATTTGCTTCAGCTTTATATTACATTAATCGTATATTACGATTAATGTAATATAAAGCAGAAGCAAAATAACACCAAATATATAGTGCGTGTGTTTTTATTGGCTAAACTGGCAACATGACCATCCCCAAATACAACAATATCTGTTTCAACAAACGATTTTACGTTTAGAATCTTGCAAAACAAATATATATATATATATA
>NC_068981.1:73234769-73246887 GCF_001194135.2 Octopus bimaculoides | reverse complement strand
GTGTGTGTGTGTGTGTGTGTGTGTGTGTGTGTGTGCGTGCGTGTGTGTGTGTGCGTGTGTGTGTGTAGTTGTCGTTTTCCCGAACGTAATCTTGCTATAGTTTGGTCAGAAAAATTACTGAGTGTACTTTACTGAGACAGATCAGTGTTGGTATTTTGAGATGTATGCTGAATATAGCCAATGCACTGTATTATATTGATCTATGAGAAATGAAACAAAGTTTTCGGCGAAATTCGATCTCAAAATGGAAGGCAACGAGACGAAATACATTATGACACTTTGTATGGCGTCACACCCTTACTATTAACTCATTAAACAAATAGTTTTTATTTCATCCAGAGCCTAAAGTATTTACATTTGCGCACATATTTCTCAATGTAATACGCCATGATAGAATAACCATTAGTTTCGTCATTGATTATTTTATCATGAAATAGAAGTAGCCAGTCTATCTACACGTAAATAATGGTTATATACGGCATTTTATATTTGGTGTCATTGACAGGAATATAGCCTCATCTGTCGCCTTACTTTGAATTATAATAAGTTTATTATTTCTTGCTTGAATATACAACCCATCCAGCAGGATCCAATTGCAAAATTCGTACGAAATATTGAATTATGAAACAGACACAAGAAAAAATAAGGATAGAAGTGGTAACAAAGGCAGTTTGTTGTTTATGACTTCCATAAGAGCATTAGCTAACATTCTTTATGTATAAAATTCCAGAAATTTTAAAGAGAAACGTATAATCGAATTAGGTTAAATTGAAAATGGCGCTTGGCAGTTATTTTAAATAAACCAGAACAATAAAGAGCGAAGTTGAGTAAGTAGAGTTTGAACTCAAAAATGCTGATGAGGAAAATATTTACTATTAGGCAGTTTGTTCGGAGCTCTAGTGTTTCTGACTCTGCACCGATTTAATTCAAACTTGATACTGATCCCGTTACAGAATAAACAAAGAATCTGTACTTCCGGTGGAAGGTAACCGTGAAATAGTTTTTACTGCTCAAGATTTTATCTCCTATACTACAGAGCTCACTAAGTTTGCTAGCTACTATTTTCTTTTGACAGTGCACAAGCATGCATTTTCAAGGAGAACAAACAAAAAGAATTTGGAAGTTGTGTTATTCATTTCTTAGCAGGCAGTTTTAATGAAGTGAAAGGTTAAGGGTAGACTTTAAATCTTTATTTCAGATTCTGTATGTCGAAATTTAATTCTGCTTTCGAGTTCAAACAAAATTTAAACTGTTCGTATTTACGACTGTAAATATGTCAAGAAGCAATGTAGTCGATTAAAACTATCATTAAATGTTACTTAATATATTCATATATTATTATATTGGTCTCATTGAAATGAAATGAAAAACCATCGTAGACGAGCGTTGGGCTGAGAACGAAGAACGACGAAACTAATTATTCCAGGTTTTCAGATCACCGCCTTATCATTTTCGCCCCGCTTTAATCTGAATCAAGATAAAACCATTTTGTAACTAATGCCCTTATTTATTTATATAGGTACAAATTTGATAGGAGAGCATATAATAAACTGGTATACATATAAACTTTCAACACTTCTTATCCAGCCAAAGAAAAGACCCGTATTCTCGTTACCCTTTAAAAAATAAAAAATACCAATTGAGAAACTATAGATTTCTGAGCATTTTTTAATAACTTTGTTTTCTTGTCTTGTTTTTTTTTTTAAGTTTTTTTCTATTGTCGACCGTAAGCATTTTCGTTGTTCGATTTTTATTGTTTTTTTCTTTCTTTTTTTTATTTCTTACTCTGTTACAAGGAACAGAAAATATTTTGTGTTGCGTTCAAGCCTCGTACACCTCATAACTTTCCGTCGCTGAGCTTTACTCTCTATTCAGAATTCAGTTCCAACTACACATTTTAATTAAGATAAAATGTTGTTTCAAGAAAAGATTCTGTGTATTGATTTCAAAAAGCATAAGTGGTTGGAATACCAGCTTCTAAATGTCGTTGAATGTGTAATGATAGCATAATCATGGTTACAATAGTAACGGAGAGATATAATATACACAAGATTAATATCAAATTGTCAACTGAGGGAAAAGAGGCGTGTCTCTATGTAAATGAAAATGGTACGTACTGTCTACTGTGCACTCCATTTTATAGTAAATATAGAGAAAGCAATATTAATTGGAACAGTAACCATAGCCAGACTTTCAGGTTATATATACTTTTCGATAAAAACCTTCTAACATACTAATTCAGTATTGATATCATTGTTGTATTGAAATTGTTTCATAGAGACAATGATGTGAAAAGAAAGAAAATGTCTGTGGTTTGTATTCATAGATAAATTGATGTCTGAAATTAGCTTATGGGAAAATGAATGGAAAAGGTAGTTCGTGAGTTTAGATAATTTCGAATGTTGCATGAAGAGGAGAGCTATGTTTTATAATCAAGCCCCCCTCTTTCTTTCCCCTCTCTCTCTCTCTCTCTCTCTCTCCCTTTACGAACTGTCAGTCCCGTATTATTTTTGCTGACGCGTCCACCACTTCTTTCACAGGATTCTGTTTTATATGCATTATTTTTGACAAAGTGATGAATTGGTAGAGTAACTACAGTATTAGAATACTTCGAAGTTTTCTTTGTGACTTTTGAACTCTGAGCTCAAATTTTACTGTAGTCAATATTGTCTTTAATCTTTACGGAGTTGATAAAAATCATCAACCCAGGGCAACAAATTAGCAGAACTGTTAAAGGGACGGACAAGACATCTTGTGGTATTCGTGGTGACAATAATGCCCTCGATGACATTGATATCAAGCTGTATCGGTTAAAGTCGGTAGCCATTCCTTTCGATAAACATCAGTACCGTAGAGAGAAGTGATTTATATGCTAGTAACAGCTAGTCTTCCTTAAATTATTTTACCCAGGCCCTGTGTATAGCTGCATGATCCACCTTGATCTATGGAGGCTCTATTTTTACTTGAGAAACGGTTGGTTAGTTTTATTGAAAATATACAAAACTGATGATGAAAAGTTATAAACGTACGAAATAGAAAGCGAAATACTAATATATACTTCAAGTTTTATGGATGAGTGTATGTGGTAAAGTCACATCGAAAACTATATATTATTACGTCACAAACAAGACTTCATCACAATACCATTAATGTATGACGTTATATGATAGATGAAATCTAATATATATGTTCTTTCACATGTAAAAAGATATATTGCGTTATGTGACTAAAAGATTATACATGAAATATCGAGAATACTATTACAATATATGCATTCGTCTAAGTATATATAAAAAATATTTATGAAACTTAAAATGAAAATTTAAAAAAAATCAATATTTATGCACAAGATACTAGGTTTCAACACAAACGTTCTCGTCACGTTTCCTGCCAGAAATTTTCAACGACTTGTACTAACAACTATTTTCAGTCTTTGAAAACAATTTCTAACTACAGATCTCCATGTTCCTTGTTGTTTAGATGACTGAAGAAATAGTAAGTTCTGACACAGACACAAGGCCTGCAGTTTGGAGTGAGATAATTAGTCGATTAAATGAACCTTAGTACTTGAATGGTACGCTATTTTATCGACCCTGGGAGTTCACTTAGGCAATATTTGAACATAACTCAAAGAGCCGGTTCAAATATCACGAAGCATCTTCTGCGATGCTATAAAGATTCAACCAATCCACTACCATTAATTTTCTAACATAGACAGAAGGCCAGAAATTTGTGGGGAAGGGAATAACCCATTATATCTACCCCTGTACTTTACTGCTACTTTATTTATTGATCTCGAAAGGATGAAAGGCAAAGTTGACCTTAGTGGGATTTGAACGCAGACTGTAGAGAGCCGGACCAAAAACCGCAAGGCATTTTTTTCTTTTTGTCCATCACTCTAATGATTCTGTCGACATAAATAATGAAATTATTTTATATATACCCAATATGAGGCGGACAGAATTGCTTAGCGGCATTTCGTCCGTCTTTACGTTCTGGGTTCAGATTTCATCGAGGTTGACTTTGCCTTTCAGCCTTTCGGGGTCGATTAAAATAAGTACTAGTTAAGCACAGGGGTCAATATAATGGACTTACCCACTCCACTGAAATTGCTGACCTTGTGCCAAAATTTTAAATCACTATATACCCAATATGATAATCCTTTCGGTGGAGTGAGGGGCTATTCGACAACAATGGTGCATCCAGAAATCCTTGCATACATTACATGCAAGACCAGCAGAATTTATTTTGATTTGACGGTTCTTATCACACGCCTTCATATCATTAAAATAAAAAATAATACAACTTTATTTTCCCTTCCATCTATCAGTCTGTGCTGATCATCGTATATCAAACGTGGCAACCAATGTTGATCTGCTACTTGATGTATGTTCAATAATTCTTTCAACTAGAAGCACAAGGCCTGAAATTTTGAGGGTGGGCGATAGTCGATTACATCAACCTCAGTGCTTAACCCAAAAAGGATGAAAAGTTAAATCGACCTCGGTGGAATTTGAACTCAGAACGTAAAGTTCAATGAAATGCCACTCAGTATGTTATCCGGTGTGCTAATAATCTGCTAGCTCGCCAAAAATAAATGGATTCTCAGGAAAATTTCTTGCATGGAGTACAACCTAAAGATGCTGAATGTGTTGAAGTTCTGTAGTTGTACTATAGTTAAGAATTAAGGTCATGTGGTCGTTAGACTATAATTTTCAAGTTCGAAAGCTATACAACATAAGTCATTTCTACTGACGTCAATTTAATAATTTGGTAGGATTTTCAAGATTTTTAAACTGGAAATGTAGACGAATTCATTAATACAAAATTTCTTCTAAATACATGATAGTTGTATTCAAAATATACTCTGCTTTGATACTCTAAAATGACTGCCCAGATACAGATGCAAGTGCTACCAGTCGAGAACTTCGCATACCGGAAGCCAGCAAGTGTATCCTGTCATCAAGAGAGAATGCGCACCGTTTCGGGGCCTACCTCTCGACGGCATCAATGCAAAAAGCTTTACTCATTTTTTAGATCAAAAGCGAAACTCTAATTCTGTTTGTGTTATAGTAGCCGGTTGGCAAATGTCTTCTAACTGAACAGAATTTATGAGTGAATTTGGTTGACGAAAACTGAAAAAAGCCAGTCGTATATATACATATGTATATGTATATGGGTGTGTGTGTGTGTCTTTGTGTCTGCGTTTGGCCCCAACCACCGTTTGACAACCGGTGTTGCTTTGTTTTCGTGACTTAGCGGTTCGGCAAAAGAGAACCGATAGAAAAATTGTCAGTCTTAATAAAATACTGGGGTCGATTCGTTCGATTAAAAATTCATCAATGGCTGTAGTCTAATGACTGAAACAAGTAAAAGATAAAGATACAAGAAAAGAGTAGTTGCCCTAATTAGGCATTAGTGTATGAGCACATAATTCATGTATTGAACTATCTTCACGTAATACTTACTCTGAAATAATTCTTATTTTTAATTCAAAGACCTTTAAGACCTTTTTTAAGACCTTTTTAAAAAGCTTTTTAAGATAGTTTTTGTGCTCCTTTCTTTGATTCATATGTTTGCCATCCATCTGATTGTAGAGTCCTTGTGACATACGATCATAGTCTGTGTCACCACTAATTGCTCTTTTGTAGGGTCCATATATCTTCAGCATTCCTTGCGAACCTGAACGTAGAGTTCAGCAGATATCTCATAAAAGTTTATGTTTAACACTACACAGAATTAAACATTTAGAAACAAATATGCATGCTTCTGTAAATATATTCTAATATTGGCGTCGAACTTTGGCACAAGGCCAACAGGTTTGTGGGAAGGACCAAGTTGATTAAATCGACCTGGTACTTATTTTATCAGTTCAACTGGTACTTTACCATTTCAACTGGTACTTATTTTATAGACTTAGAAAGGATGAAAGGCAAAGTCAACCTCAGCGGAATTTGAACTTAGAATGTAGAGACGGATGATATGCCGCTAAGCAGTTTGCCCGGTATGCCAACGATTCTAACAGCTCGCCGCCTCTAATATATTCTAATATTGGCTTCAAATTGATTTCAAATCTTGGTACAAGGCCAGAAATTTCGGGATCGGAGTAAGTCGATTACATCGGTACCAGTGATCAACTGGTATTTATTTTACCGACTCTGAAATGATGAAAGACAAAATCGACTTTGGCGGAATTCGAACTCAGAACATGAAGACGGACGAAATGCCGCTAAGCATTTTGCCTGACGTGCTAACGATTCTGTCAGCTCAATATATATTCCAATATTAATGATAACATGGGCAAACATATACACCCACTTGTGTAGAGTTGCTATATAATTGACACTCTGTTATATTCCAATATTTAAGTGAAGATATCTCTAAATTGCTTGACGTCCTGCAAATTTGGATAAGCAGAGTAAGCCATCCTTTGGTAAGGGTGATAATGTAAAAATAAAATTATGGAATGATAGAACAAGGAGAGATAAAACATTCATAAAATATTGATTTTTTTTCCTCTTTGGCGCAATATTAGAAATTTATAGCTGAAAGAAATTAGATTGCATAACCTTCTGCCCTTCTGCTGGGTATTAGTGATGAGAGTCAAGTAAATTTCTGTCAACATGAAACGTTTCAACGGACGACGCCCTTATAGACAAATATATTCGATTCTACACACTTTTGGACTACCACACTACTTCGTTACGCAGGAACTAACAATGTGGTTTCTATGCAATCGTTCAACCTGCTAGAAATAGCAACCGAGTCTTTCTCAAATCACAACATATCGTCTTAGAAAATAATGACACGTTAGATATTGTGATCCAGGATGCAATGTCCCAGAGAATTGAGCGTACAGTCAAGTCTGGAAAAGCTTTAATCATCGGCCTGCTTCATAACAAGCAAAGGAAAGCTACTCCATTATTCAAGAGTACATATTGGTTTCAAATTTTGGCACAAGGCCAGCAAGTTTGGGGCAAGGGGTTAAGTCGATTACATCGACCCCAGTGCTCAACTGGTACTTATTTTATCGATCCCGAAAAGGATGAAAGGTAATTCAGAATGTAAAGACGTGCAAAATGCCGCTAAGCATTTTGTCCGGCACGGTAACCATTCTGCCAGCTCGCCTCCTTCAAGTTTACATATTAATATATTCTGTCTACTTTAAGGCGGCAAGTTGGGAGAATTGTTTGCACGCCGGGCGAAATGCTTAGTGGCATTTCGTCTGTCTTCACATTCTGTATTCAAATTCTGTCGAGGCTGACTTTAGCTTTCATCTTTTCGAGGTCAATAAAATAAGTACCAGTTGGGTATTGGGTTGATGTAATCGGCTAACCCCACTCCTCGAACTTGCTGGCATTGTTCCAAAATTTGAAATCAATATAGTTCATCTACTTATTAAATAAACTTATTTACATGAGCAGTTATAACACCTACATCAACAGTAGCATATTTCATTTACAGTGCTTAGCCACTCAAAAAGTTTTAAGGAAATTAGGATGTTGATTGCTTTACCAAGCACATTAATGATCTAAGCGAAGTGTCTTAGCTTTAACGAAGAATTGAAACTTTTTCACAGCTCTATCTTACAGGAAAATTATCTACAGCACTTACCTTTTTCATTATATATTAGAAATATTCTATTTCTGATAAATGAAGAGTCGATTTTCTTCATAAAGTAACGATGTTTTTTTTATTTCGTTTCTTTTTTTCTTTTTTTTTTTCAGAAAATGTAGAACAAGAATTAAAAAAAGGTTAAAAGATCTGCAAAATTAATGGCTTTCCTTTGATTTGGTTTTCTTCTATTTCTTTTTGCTGGTTTTTGTTTGTTGGGTATTTTTGTGAGTGTATGTTGGTTTTTTATCCTTTTTCATTTTTTTCCCTCATATCTGCCAAAAGTCGCTGAAATGTGAAGGAATCTTGTAAAAGGTGGAGAAGAAAATAGAGCTATACATATTTTAAAGGAAAAAGATGTGGCAGATATAATCAAGAGTAACGGAAATAGGATGTTATTAAGAAGGAAAAGAAGAAAATAAGAGGAAAAGGAAATACAGAAGACGAAAACTTTAGAAAGTGTGTGTGGGGGTGAAGAGAACAGGGATGAGAAATTACATGAGGAAGATGTTCTAACATAGGGAAGTAAAAAGAGTAAAAATTGAATTGAATTGATTAGCTACAAGAAAGAAAGAGAAAATCTGCAAACATCTTCTCCATGAATTTGAATATCTGATGCTGACGTATGCTTGTTGCTATGGCAACAATTTTTTGCTGCAGCAGTGACGAAGGTGTCGATGGCAGTGTAGCAATCGTTTATTCATTTATTTGTTTTCATTTTCCAGTCTTCTTTGTTTTGTTGCTGTTGTAATACCAGTGATGATATTTTTAGGACTCGATGACCATGAAATGATTCAGTAAAAATAAAAACAGACACAAAAACAGAGAGAAAAACAAAACGATTCTCTCATAAAAGAATTCTATTGTTTTTATATTAAATTTTCTTTATTTGCATTCAAATGTTTGATTTGTTTCACTAATTGTCTTTACAACAGAATTGTTTCTTGTATGCAAGTTGTCTGTTCACTTGTAGAGTATCATATTCTGCGACCACCGGTTCAAATCCCAGTGAGACAGACTAAAAGTGAGGCTTAATTCTATAACAACCGTACCAGCAACAGCAGTAGCATGGTTCTGACAACGATCCAACATTGGTGTAGTGCCAGACGGAAGGATAACACTTCTACTGTTAATACAGAAACACTCAAATATTGGAATTAAGTAGCTTAATTAGCTAACTTCCACCTGAAGCGTGAAAATATTGATTTTCTTAATAAGACCATGAATTCGAAATATGATGTATAGTTGATTGAATCAAAAATAGTACAGGTCAGATACTTAGTTTATCGACCTCAGGAGATTAAAATCATAATGAAACAAGGCAGGACTTGAATAACCAATTAAGAAGACAAAACCAAATTACAGAAAAGCATCTAGTGGTAGTGCTACACGTGTTTACCACTCCAAATATTACACTAGATTGAATTCTATACTGCTCTTATAGATAAGTACCATATACTCTACACTTTTACTCTACTACACTACAATTCATTCCACGACATGATGCAATGTTTCAAAGACATCAGGCACCAAAATTCCATCTACGTATGTGCATAAAGTTATACATAACTAACTAAACTATAGGTAGGAGCAATAACAACGACATTGGTAGCAGTGACAACAACAAAAACGATAGCAGCAAGCACCGACATGAGTCAACAGTACATTAACTGGTTTCAGTCATTGGATTGCGACTGTGCTGGAGTACCACCGGATCAGGTTTTAGTCGTCAATATGGCCCCCAATGAATTCTGTTGACTCGTTAAGTTACAGAGACGTAGGGACTCAGTATAATAAGAAAATAATTTTAGAACCTCTACACATAAACACAGACGCATGCACGCGCACACACACATCTACATGCACTCACACATTCACATGCACTCACAATTTCCATCTGCCAAATTTCATTCAGTAGGTAACGGCAACCCCGGATTATTGAAGAAGACATTTACTCACGGTAATGTAAAATGATAGCAAATCTGGAAGCACGTGATGCGAAGTGAATTTCTTAAACTGGGTTCTCATTCCTAAGGTATTTTTTGTGGTTGTTGTTGTTATTATTATCATTATTATTATTATTATTATTATTATTATTCAGGTCACTGCCTGGAATCGAACACGGTATCTTGGGGTTAGTAGCCCGCGCTCTTAACCAACTACGCCATATGCCCGTTAGGAACGAGGGCATTTATCATTTCACCACTTGTCAACCATATGCCTTCTGTCCTGGCAAGCTTTCCTCGTCTCATTACTACCGTAGCACATTTTGAGAGTCTAGTCTCCATCTTAATATCATTGGAGAAAATCCGCACAGACTGGACTAAGCGGTCCAGTTCTGTCTCAGTTCTTGTGAATAGTTTCAGGTTGTCCAGAAATAGCAAGTGGTTTACTTTTTCACTTAGTGGAGGTGCAATGGCCCAGTGGTTAGGGCAGCGGATTCGCGGTCATAAGATCGCGGTTTCGATTTCCAGACCGGGCGTTGTGTGTGTTGAGCGAAAACACCTAAAGCTCCACGAGGCTCTGGCAGGGGAAAGTAGCGAACCCTGCTGTACTCTTCCACCACAACTTTCTCTCACTCTTACTTCCTGTTTCTGTTGTGCCTGTAATTCAAAGGGTCAGCCTTGTCACACTGTGTCACGCTGAATATCCCCGAGAACTACGTTAAGGGTACACGTGTCTGTGGAGTGCTCAGTCACTTGCACGTTAATTTCACGAGCAGGCTGTTCCGTTGATCGGATCAACTGGAACCCTCGACGTCGTAAGCGACGGAGTGCCAACAACAACAACTTTTCACTTACCTCTTCCCAGACCATACCCCGACTTTGTTTTCTGTAGTATTTCACTCAAGGAGATCATTCCCAGCACAAATATCACTGTCCCCCTGGAAGATTTCTCTCTTGATTTTCACCTTTCCTAGTACTTGCTTCTCTGTTGTCAATTCCGTTCTCCAGTATTTTATGTTATTCCATATAAGGCGTGTCATATTCTCTGCTACTCTATACATTTCCGTTGTTCTCATTATCAAAGAATGTGGTATCATACCGTATGCTTTGCGATAGTCAACCAATGCCATGTTCAGGTTTGTATGTCTTCTCTTGTAGTTCCTGTGCGAAAAGTGGAGGCTAGAGAGAAGCAAGACGTGGTATGCGCACAAGCCACAGAGAATAGTAGAGTCGGAGACTAGAAAAGTCCTCTGGGATTTCCCAATCCAAACAGATCAGTTGATAGAGCATAGCAGACTGGACCTAGTGGTGGTAGACAGGGTGCATCACATATGCTATGTAGCTGAGGTTGCATGTACCTTTGACTCACGAATAGTCAAGAGGGAAGGTGAAAAGATAGATAGATAGATAGATAGATAGATAGATAGATAGATAGATAGATAGATAGATAGAACCCTCTTAAGTGCGAAATAACCCCGCTATGAAAAATTAAGAAGTGCCAATTATTGTTGGGTCCTTGGGAACAGTATCAGAAGGCATCAAGAGAAATATGAAGGAAATTGGGATACAGTATCCAGTAGAACTATTACAAAAGTTTTGCCTCCTTGGCACGGCCAGAAAAGTCAGGAAAGTATTAGATAGCTGAAAAAAAACGAATAGTATGGTATCGTAGGCTGTAGGTGGTTATCCCGTTACGCATGCAAGACTCCAGGAGCTCCAATAAAACCTGTGGTAAAGAGAGAAATAATAACAATAATAATGATAATAATAATAATAATAATAATAATAATAATAATAATAATAATAATAATAATAATAATAATAATGAGAAGAAGAAGAAGAAGAAGAAGAAGAAGAAGAAGAAGAAGAAGAAGAAGAAGAAGAAGAAGAAGAAGAAGAAGAAGAAGAAGAAGAAGAAGAAGAAGAAGAAGAAGAAGAAGAAGAAGAAGAAGAAGAATTTCTAAAGTTATATATCATGGAATTCCGCCGTCTTATTTACTTATATATAGAAATATATATATATATATTCTCTGTAAATGTTTAATTCAAACAAAATAACGTTTCGATAATTTAACACTCAGAGATGCTACTAACCTCTATGATATTGTTTACGATTTCTGATAGACAAGGTTGTCGTGTTACAGAAAGTACAAAGGGAAGAAATGAAAATCTTATTTTCTCTACTTATCTTAAATATAATTTTTCTCTGATCTTTAATGCAAGGCCGTTAGAGAATACTTTGGAGATAACTCAATTTGGCGTTTCATTTTTTTAAAAATATATTTTGTCTATTGTTTTATTCATTTATTTATGTGCAATTATATAGAGTGTTTAGTCCCATAACATATTAAGTTGCTGGATAACCACTGAAAATCTACGTGCATAGTGATATTTGACAGCAATATAAGCTAAAGTGGTTTCGTGTTGCTTTAACCAAATGATTCGAAGGTTATAAATTAAGCATTATATCATTGAAATCGTTCTAGACAACGCTATGTTGTATCTCAAATATACATACATACATATATATACACATATACATACATATATATATACAT
>NC_068981.1:73231644-73234759 GCF_001194135.2 Octopus bimaculoides | reverse complement strand
ATATATATATATATACATGCATTTACTTACATACATATATATATTATTAATAACACCTAGAAAAATGTGCCTCTTTTCCACCTATCAAAGTGAACTGAGCTTGGTCAGGAGGACCAAATGTCATCAAACGACATCCAACGATAATTGGGTGATTCGATCCTGAACCGTATCACCATCCCGTTGGTTTGTCTGCAGAGGTGGCCAAATCACTGGTCGGTTAAACCCCATAAATCCAGTGCAACATTAAAAATAAAGGGGCATATAACATGAAATTTATAAAAGTTAATAGTCTGTGAAGGGCATAGTGATCACAAGATCTATGTCTTCAGCGGACAAACACTTATAAATTTGGTCATTCACCAGACCAGGGAATCAATAACTTCTGACATCGAAATATTTCTATATAGCGGGGTTCAACAGTAGTTCAACAGTGGTCCAACAGAGGTCCAACAGTGGCTCAAAAAAAAAAAGAAAAATCACATTGACGACGATTCCAAAAAGAATCGAAACGTACATACAACTGTTCTGTCTTTCCAATCAATGAACCTATTGTATAGATGTATTGTTTACAATCGTCAAAACACACTTTGTTGGTTAACCACATTGTTCCCGGTTCAGTCCCGTTGAAAGAAGCCCGCCATATGTGTGTGTGTGTTTGTGTGTGTGTGTGTGTGTGTGTGTGTGTGTGTGTATTTGTCCCTCACCACCACTTGACAATCAGCGTTAATGCGTTTAAATTCTCGTAACTAAGCGGTTCGACATAGGACACCGATAGAATGAGTACCAGGCTCTAAAAAATAAGTACTTGGGTCGATTCATTCGACTAAACATTCTTTAAGGCGGGGTTCCAGCGTCGTCGCAGTCTAATGACTGAAGCAATTTAAAATACATACATAGATACATACATACATACATACATACATACATACATACATACATACATACATACATATATATATATATATACTCTTTTACTCTTTTACTTGTATTGTTTGGAAGATGTAATTTTATACATAGATACATACATACATACATACATACATACATACATACATACATACATACATACATACATATAAAATTACATCTTCCAAACAATGAAATACAAACGTAATTTCAGCATAATTTGAATTCGTATTGGTCTCCATTTTTGGCAAAGTATAGAAGCTTATTGACAAGAAGAAAATGAAGCGAGTTTATTCATGTCTTTTCCAGCGGCTTTAGCAGCTTAATTGACGAGAAGTAATCTCTAGCTTGTACGAGTCTCAACTTATTACATAGTCTTACCAAATGTACTATAGCGCCTCCTGGTGCTGTTATAATAATGATTTACAAAATGGATGCAGATTCACACATTTTGAGGGTAAGGTATAACAAATTGGATCAATTTCGGTTTTTGATTGGTACTTATTCTATCGATCCCGAATGGGAAAATGGTAGAGTATATTATGGTGGGATTCGCCTTCAATAATAATTGTTGTTGGTCTTGTTATGGTTATTTTAATTTATTTTGCCAAAAATGACAACGAAAAATGTAATTTTACAAAACAAAATAGTAGTAAATATATGAATAGATAATAACGTTAAATTAGTCGACAAAACCTTCTACAAACTAGGTCATCTTATGATTAAGAAAACATGTAGTATTAAAATGAATTAATACTGTCTGAAAGTCAAATAACAATTATATAAACAAACCACTAAACAGAATGATTAAAATTATAAGTATAGGTGCAATCTACAGACTAGAGTAAACCAATCAAGTATTAAAAGGAAAGAATCATTGAGAAGAGTAGAAGCATACAACCATTAACAATAACAGGACATGCTCACATTTAATGTGTGTATTCTCGGCTGGCATACCGAAAACTGTTTATACAGGCTGACTTAAAAGAATCTGAAGATAACATATTCTAAAAAAATATTCTTGTATTTAAATTTGAGAAGTATGAATATATACGAATGTTAAAATCCTTTCGTAACCCTGAATTTAGGGTGGTGGATCAGTAGAGTTGTTAGAGAATTCAAGAAAGTGCCTAGGGGTATTTCTTCTGGCTCCTTATGTTCTTGCTTTTAATTCCACAGTGGCCAACTTAGCGCTTCATCTCTACGGGGCTGATAAAATAAAGTACCAGTCAAACACTGGTGTCAATGTAATCTGCTAATCATTTCTCATCAAAACTGCTGGCCTCGTGTCATTATTAGAAATAGATTGCCCTCAATTGGGAAATATACTTTAACGAAAAATGCGGTTTCTGAAAGCAGCGATTCCATAGTATTTGCTATCTGTGTGAAGAATTTTATCCAAGTAACTTTCTCGCAAATAGATTAGGAATAGCCAGCCAGGTCATAAGACCCGACGCCCATTAATTTAGCTTTCGTGTGGATTATTCAGAAATCAGTACCTATATGTAGGTGCAGGTTCCAGGTTCAGTTCCACTGCGTGCTGCCTTCGGCAACAGTCTTCTGCTTACTGGTTTGGGCTGCCCAAAGCCAAGTAAGAGAATTTGGTAAGCAGAGACTGAAAGCAAACCAGGGGGACGTAAACAAACCAACACCATGGTGTTGGTTCGTTTATGTCCCCGTGAGTTAGAGCTTCAGTAAAGGAGACGAGTAGAACAAGTACCAGGCTTTAACAATAAGTACTGGGGTCGATTCGTTCGACTAAAACCTTTCAATAAAGGAACTCCAGCACGGCCGGTGTCCAATGACTGAAACAAGTAAAAGATAGAAGATAAAATGCATCGATGCACTAAGGGAAGTAACCCTATCCGCTTACAATACCAGTACAGCAACTTTTAGAAAGGTTCATAATTCATACTCTAGGAAGACACAAACGTTTAGAAGTCGAACTCTGCAAACTTGAGCTACTGTTGTAAATTCGACCATTTAAATTATCTTTTCTACTCTAGACACAAGGCTCGAAATCTTGCGGGAAGGGCCAGTCGTGTAGATCGATCCCCAGTACACAACTGGTACTTAATTTATCAACCCCGAAAGGATGAAAGGTAAAGTCGACCTCGGTGGAATTTGAAGTCAAAACGTAACGGCAGACGAAATACCGCTAAACATTTCGCCCGGCGTGCTAACGTTTCTGCCAGCTCGCTGCCTTCGA
>NC_068981.1:73229914-73231606 GCF_001194135.2 Octopus bimaculoides | reverse complement strand
AGGGCCAGTCGTGTAGATCGATCCCCAGTACACAACTGGTACTTAATTTATCAACCCCGAAAGGATGAAAGGTAAAGTCGACCTCGGTGGAATTTGAAGTCAAAACGTAACGGCAGACGAAATACCGCTAAACATTTCGCCCGGCGTGCTAACGTTTCTGCCAGCTCGCTGCCTTCGACCACTTAAATAATGAATACAATTTATATGACATTCGGAAGCGTTGTATGTGTTTGGTATTTTACAGACAAGAAAGCAAATTTCCAACGCAGTATAGCTCTGAAAACAGCAGAAAGATTGGGTATTTACCCTTATAAGACGGAAAAAAGTTGTCAGCGGGTGGCTACGGGCTTGCTGGCAACTTTTTTCCGTCTCATAAGTGTAAATACCCAATCTTTCTGCTGTTTTGACAGCTTTACTGCATTCAAAATTTACTTCCTTGTCTGTAAATTAATATATAATATAATAATATACATGGATGCATGGCAGAGTAGCTAGGGTGTTACACTCGACAGTTCGTGGTTTCAATTCCTGGACTGGGTGATGCGCTGTGTTCTTGATCAAAAAACATTTCATCTCACGTTGCTCTGTGATCCCTTCAACACATGACGTTTGGTGCATAGCGTTCAAGTAACATCGATTTCTTCAGGCAACATCGATGGAGGGAGTAAGCCAATGTACAGCACAAACATTTGATCGCTATAATCAAATCATTTTGTGCAGGTTGTTCGACAAAAGCTGAACGCTCATCCATCGTCATCACCGGGAGAGTCCATCAATATATATATATATAATTTTCGGTAATGTATATATAATTATACTGTAATTGCTTCCGACAGATTGAAATCAATTATGATTTTCATTTGACAGCTGATGAAGGAAATATCACGCAGTTCAAGTCGTTTGAACAATATAATATATTTATATTCCAGTTCAAGCGGGTTATAGAAATTTTGCAATGTTAGTCTTCGTCATTTTAGTGTCAGTCAGTCATTCCTCTTCTTCGCGTGTGTGTGTGTGTGTGTGTGTGTGTGTGTGTGTGTGTGTGTGTGTGTGTGTGTGTGTGTGTGTGTGTGTGTGTGTGTGTGTGTGTGCGTGCGTGTGTGTGCGATTGAACAAACGAACTAATGTTGCACTCAACCTATTTGTTAGGAGTTGCATATATTTCTTAGTGACAGTTTGAGTCAGTTCCATAAGACTTAGAGTCTCGTAGGTGTGTAGAATAAACCCATCTCAACAGATATCGGGCATATATCTGTTCTCTTCCGATATCTGATGGAGCTGGCGTGGCTGTGTGGTAAAGAGCTTGATTCCCAACTGTATGCTTCCAGGTTCAGTCCGACGACAAGTGTCTTCTACTATAGTCTTGGACAGACAAAAAGCCTTGTGAGTGAATTT
Organism: Octopus bimaculoides; assembly: GCF_001194135.2. Lineage (NCBI taxonomy): Eukaryota > Metazoa > Mollusca > Cephalopoda > Octopoda > Octopodidae > Octopus > Octopus bimaculoides. The sequence goes on along the minus strand of NC_068981.1, from coordinate 73,230,211 downwards.
GGTAGACGGAAACGGAAAGAAGCCCGTCGTATATGTATATGTATATACCTATGTGGCTTCGTGTTTTGTGTTTCTGTTTGTCTCCCCATCACTGCTTGACAACGGGTGTTGGCGTGTTTACATCCCCGTAACTTAACAGTTCGGCAAAAGGAACCGATAGAATAAGTACTAGGCTAAAAAAATAGTCCTGGAGTCGGTTTGTTCGACTAAAATTCCTTCAAGGCAGTGCTCCAGCATGGTGGGAATCAAATGATTGAAACAAATAACAGAATAAAAGAATATATATATATATATATA
>NC_068981.1:73226498-73229691 GCF_001194135.2 Octopus bimaculoides | reverse complement strand
ATATATATATATATATATATATATATACAGAGAGAGAGAGAGAGAGAGCTGCACACATATATATATAGCATTCATACATAAGGAGAGAAAAAGAGAAAGAGAATAAGTGAGAAACATACATATACATATATAATTCGTGAAACAAAAGAAAAACCGGAGTTTAATTTTGATATGATAAACCATATTTTGATACATAAACATTATTGATCGACTATCATATCCTTCTTGTTTTCTATAATGCCCTGCATATGCTGGAGGTTAACCAGTTGTTCTTTCTCGATGGACTGGATCTCCCTACTTATATATACATACTGTACTGTGCAAAATTCTTCGGATACTTTAAACTATTGTAAACTTCTACTAATTGCCAACTTATGAGTGGATATTTCGCATTTCGCCGTAAAGTACGAATTACGAGATCAAGACCGAAACTTATGCAAAAAGTGGGCATAACTTTTATGTCAACTTACATAGGTCGTACAAACTGCACTTATTGTTTAAGCAACACTTCCTCTGTTACAGGCAAACAATGGACTCCAATCAGACGCAACACGCTGTCATTGAGCTTTTTGACGAGAGGAGAGAAAAGAGAAATAGAGAAAAGAGGGAGATACTGACAGAGAGATACCAGCTTTTCTTTGCAACATGATTAATCGAAGATACAACTATGTTTGAACTTAAGCTTTTTTATAAGATTTTCTGTACTTTCTTATTAGTCCTATATGATTACAGAAGAACATCAAAGTGCATATATCCGTTTTGAATTTGGTACCACAACGTTCCTAGATCCGTTAACGTTTCAAGACCATCGTTGACTTCATCATCTGTTATATTTAATATTAAATTTGAATATATTGGTTGACAGAAGTACGTTGACTTGCTAAAAATTTTATGCTTTCATGCTAATGAGGAATTCTTTCATTCGGATGTTTTTATAATGTATTCTATCTAAAGGTTTGTACTGACATTTTGATACAAGTTGTGTTCTCTTTTGGCATATTCATACATTCTATGAATCAAGATGTATTTGAGTAGTGTTTGTGTTTTTACTAGCTGTTGCATCTGTTGTAATTCTATGAATAAATTTGCTATTGCATTATCTATACTTGGTGAGCGAAAAATATTTGAGCGTAATTTAACTCTTTATATTTTTTATTGCTTCTTTCGTAGATAAATTTTTTTAAACAAGTGTCACAAAGATATTTTATACTAACTATTGGAACACTATCTTCCAACATGTATATGCTATTGTTAGTATTTTAAGATATACGAAGGTGCTAGATGTGTCGGTCCTTTTTCATTTCACTGCATTTTCAATTAAGAATATAGGAGAGTTGTGATCTCAAGTCAATTTGCTTTGTATTGTAAATTTGAGGATGGAATTCGTACGAAATCTTTCTGTCTGCCCGCTCTCACGTATCTGTCACCATGTGTACATCATCCACGTAGCTCGTAAACATATGACTTTGTTTAAGAACAAACTAAATTTTCAATTCTAACCATACAAGTCGCTGCAGGTGAGAGTTCGAGTGATCTCATGCCATCATTATCTCGCTGTATATAAAGATTGCTTTATGGGCCACGAAACGGAACTCCAGTTGTACGGAAAAACATAAAATATTCTTCGAGATGTTTCTTAGTATTCTACATGGCTTTGTTATAAGATGTTTATATACCTTATCCTATATTACGCCTACAGATTTTTTTGCAGGAACATTGGTACAAAGGCTTTCGACAGCCATAGAAATTTTCTCTGTTTTATGTGTTTCTAATAAAACTTCTAGGAGCTACCTTGTATGTGTATATGTGTATACAATATCACTCTTGTGTGTTAATTCTTAATGATATTATCTAGTTATTCTGTGAGTTAGTGAAATGACTTGAGTAATTATAACTTCGAGGAGGTAGCTGTGTTTTAGCATCTGTAGAATACATGCATATGTGTGTCTGTATATATATATATTTTTTTTTAAATTTTTTTTTTATTCACGAACAAAAAAGCTTAACGTGTTTAACACGAGGAAAATTAAATTTGCTTTACTTATATATATTTGGAAATAAATATACATATTCTACATATTTAGCATTTCTGGGAAAGTACTTTACTTCAGGCAAAAAATATATAACTTTGAACAATATTATGTTGTGTGATCGAACTTGTGACTTCAGGATCCCGGAGCAAAGTTTTTAACCATTCACTCTTACTGCGTTCTCAGGACTGTGGGCAGCTACCTACAGTGAAATCTCAACATTCGCTGCCCATTATGCATCCAAACTCCTCACTGCATATGTTACATAATTTTCCTTCAAAATTATCTGTTTTTATTCCAACAGGCTCGCCGCCATGCTAACACATGCGTTTAGTGCAAATATAACTTCTATAGTGTTATTCTTCTCGACATCAGCAAAACTTCCGACTGTTTCTGTCATGGGGATCTGCTGGCAAATTTTCCCACCTACAGTTTGCTTCCATCTCTAGTATGTCCAATCGGTAGTTGTCTCTCAGATTGTTTTGGTCAATGTTTACTGGATCGGTAGCATGTTGGATCGGAAGCTGCCTCTCAGATCGTTTTCGTCAATGTTTGTTGGATGCAACTCTATACCACTCACACTGTCAACTCTATTGTGCTCTAGCTTTCTGCCTTGTCCTTCGCAATTTTTCTCCTGCACATCAACAATCTGGAATTTCTCGGCCAAAGAGGTGGAAAATATCTGCACTATCGACATATCTCATATTCACATCGAATAAAAGACTGGGACTTCGGAATTTCAGAGTAAAAGATTTTAACCATTCATTCATGCCTCATCTGTGGACAGCGACCCTGCAAGGAAGTCCGATCCGAATCTACATGGACGATAAAAACTAAGCTGTCGACGAGACAATACTAATGTTAGAAGTAACAGTAATTAAGTAATAGACAGAGAGTGAAAATAAAGCAGTCAGTGTCACGACAGGCATCTATACAGTTTCCGTATATCTAATTTCTTTCACAGGGATTTATTCCATATGAGACTGCAACGAAAGGTATTTCCTAAATTTGTCAACCAGTGGAACGAGTTTCAGCTCTCATAATTGCAAAAGGAACTCCTTAACTACTCTGCTACGCTTTCGCACACAGAAACACACAAGCGCACACACGCACACACACACACACACACACACACACACACACACACACACACACACACACAC
>NC_068981.1:73224794-73226488 GCF_001194135.2 Octopus bimaculoides | reverse complement strand
ACAAGCGCACACACGCACACACACACACACACACACACACACACACACACACACACACACACACACACACACACACACACCATTCACAAGCAGTCGCTTGGTAGAATCGTGAAATTGTTGGCCAAATACCTTGCGTTATTTGTTCTGACTCTCTGCTTTTTAAATTCCTGGACCCATCAAATAAAGTTCTGTACTCAGTAGATTCCTTTCTCTCGCCTTTATGAATAGCCTAAATCAGTATTTTTCAAAAGAGTTTGTAACCCCCCCCCCCCCAAAGAAAATGTAGTGGTGGTGGCGAAAATATTACACCTACATTGTTAATTTTTAGTGTAATATAATGTTGAGAAGTGTTGGTATTTTTAACAAAATCAAAACAGCTTGTCTACTATAATATAAGACCTAAAGCCTGATATTGCATGGCCATATATCCTGACACAAAAACATTCTAGTGTAAACCACTTGCCAAGATAAATGAAAAGAAAAACCAATAGATCTCGCATTCATAATTTATGCAATATTTCTTTCTCCGTTTTGTGGTTGTACTTACGTCAAAGCACAACTTTCTCAGAAATGAATCACTTCTATATTTTCTTCAAGAAAATGTCAACTGATATTCTGCTTTTGCATCTAATAAATAATCTTAATGTCCCACCTTTATATTTGTATTGATATTAATACATATATTATCTAGCTATAATACAATGACATCATATCTCAGACTATTATACTTTGCTGTGTATTTTCTGTTGATAAAATCTTGATTTTTTTTTTTTTTCTCTCAAAGTCGATATAACAGAATTTATTTTATGATATCGCAGGACCTACGAGGTGTCGTTATCGATTTTTGTTTTTTTAGTGAGTGTTTTTTTTTTCAAGAAATATTATGTAAAGTATGATTCAGTGTAAATGCGAGATAATCGAGAGATCTCATCGAGTTGTAAGACATTGTCGAAACATTTTTTTTAAAAGTTGAAATACATAAAACTCTCTTTATAGCGTTTCTGTTAAAGATTGTTGCAACAGGAGATAGAATGTGAAGATAAATAACATTCTGTTTTGCTGTATTTCCAAATGCATTTCAATATTTTTCAAAAATATTAACAGGTTATTGGTAAATGCGTATATATATATATATATATATATATATAGAAAGCGAGAGAGAAATAAAAAGAGAAACAGAGAAATACACGCACACACATACGTATACATAAATGTACTTATATATGTGTGTATGCATATATATGTGTGTGTGTGTGCGTGTGTGTGTGTGTGTGTGTATGAATGCAAAAAATGCCTGAAGAAGTATGGTTGTCGAATTAATGAGCTTCTATAGGGTCCATGGACATTATAAATAATATTTAATAATATCATATGGATATGGTGAGGCAGTCCCATAAAATACATGTCATGCCGAAACATATATAGGAATGTATTAATAAAAGTATAAAATCTCCATCCATGAAGTATTTCAAGTTATTGATATATTTATCCTACGCTAACACGGAGTACCGCATATATAACAACCCCATACAGTTAATTCTGCAGGTTAGGAATAATATAGGGTAGCCAGCAACAAGTAGCACGGGAGCTTTTGTGAGTGCACTGGTAGACATCTGCCATATACAAAATACAAAGATATACTCTATGTATGTATATATATATATATATATATATATATATATATATATTTATAT
>NC_068981.1:73217537-73222708 GCF_001194135.2 Octopus bimaculoides | reverse complement strand
GATGTCCTCCTGGGGCTAAAAGCAACAGTAACATCCACCCCCAGGGGTCAGCCACACTCAAGTGGCAATATACTACACTTCATCGTGCAGTTACTGTTAATACTTCATTTAGAGAATTAACATTGCTTATATATATATATATATATATATAAAGGGTTGGTCAAAAGTCAGCTAACATAATTCAAGACCATTCAAGCCTAATAACTGAATGAATTAAATACAAGCATCTAAATATGAAACATCATGAAAATTGTTCAAACTGAAGTCCTTCTTGAGCGACACATTTTCCCATTCGAGTCAGAACTACAGAGAGTATTTTAGGAATTTTTATTTACTGTTGAGTGACTTTTGGCCAACCCTGTACGTATGTATATATATGATACCTGTCAACTTGTGACCGAGGAAGACCATCACTGACCATTGGCCGTGCAAAATATCCATAATGCCCGTACATGAAGTTATTGTGCCGGCAGTCGACTTCACCGGCGCCACCGTACTTGACTAGGCATCGAGTAGTCGCCTCACCGGCGATTGCACACCCTAATGGTTTTGGTCCAGTAAGCTTGTACAACTCCTCACAAACCCTTTCCGATCCACTGACGTGATGTTAAGACAAGCCAGAGCAATATATCCAGTGCCAGTTTGGGGCGCAGATTCAGGAATGTGGGAGTGCCAAGATCTCAAGCAAAAGCAAAGACCACCAAAATTTCAATGCTATACTATGCATAGCTGGTTATATATCAGAGTAACCTTCTCGTAGAGACATGCTTTAGCAAAACCTCAGGGGACCTCACTTCCAGTGGTCATCCAGCAGACCGTACACCAATCCATGCTATTGCTAGATAGTCATTGAGCCTTCCTGCGTTCATCCGTCCTATGGACAGGTCTGACTTTTAGACCTTCTGAGTTTCTAGCAGTCCTCCTCACAAGGGCCTAAAATGATTAAATCGATCCCAGTGTTCAACTGGTACATATTTTATCAACCCCGAACGGATGAAAGGCAAAGATGACCTCGATAGAATCTGAACTCATACCGTAAAGACGGACAAAATGCCGCTAAGCATTTTCCCGGTCCGCTAACGATTTTGCCAGCTCGCCGTCTTACTATTTCGAAGACACCTCAGTCTGTGAATGTAATATTTTCGTTGGTGATTTTTAAAATCTCTTCATTAGTTATTTATGTCTAGGATGGAACTTATTAAGTCTTTAACGTTTCATCTGATGAATGTAGTGATAGCAATGTGTCTTTTCTCTCTCTCTCTCTCTCTCTCTCTCTCTCTCTCTCTCTCTCTCTTTCTTTCTCTCTCTCTCTCTCTTTCTCTCTCTCCCTCTCTCTCTCCCCCTCTCTCTCTCTTTCTCGCTTTCTCTCTCTCTTTCGCTCTTTCTCTCTCTCACTCCCTCTCAGTCCCTTTCTCTCTCACTCTTGCTCTCTGTCTCCCCATACATATTTGTGTGAATGTGCGTGTTTATGAATATAAATATATAGGTTTATATGCATATACATATATATATACACACAGACTTATACATAAATATAACAGACAGACAGACAGACAGACAGACAAACTGACAGACGGTCAGACAGATAAGCAGAAGGAAAAGGATGGAAAGTGAAAAAGACAATGAAACTGAAACGGAGATGTGTGTAAAGGAAAATACGATGAGGACAGAGAAAATGAAAGAGAAAATCAGGGTTACATACATACATACATACATACAGACAGACAGACATACATACATACATACATACATGCATACATACATACATACATACATACGGTAGGGTAATTACTTCTTGAATTTTTTCTGAAATTGAACATGGCCAGGGTGACTTGCTATGAGAAATGATGAGAAAACAGTGACTAGCAGTTCATTTTTTAAAAATTTCAAAAACCTCCCCCACCAACTAATATTTCTATTTTCAAATGCGTCACACTTGCATTGCCTTAGTCAAACTCGCATTACGTTCGGCATTGGTGCTTATGATTGGAGTTTATGATTGAAGTTACTTCCTGGCGAAATGCAAATAATGAAATATACAATAGTAAAAGTTGTTTCACATCTTGAGTAATATTATTTGTTGTTGAGATAATCCATGAATGCATTAATCTTTCTGTTAAAGATATTAAAATATGTTGCTCTAATCCGTGAAATAAAAACATCAATCATGTCAATTAAGCAGTCAAGTCAAGCAATTGCGAACAGCACGAAAAAGTGGCAAAAAAATATAACTTTGAAAAGTCTATTAAAAAGCGAAGAATAATACCGAATGTGGAACATGAGTTGACAGAACTAACTAGAATCCGCAGAAAATCCAGCATCATTGGGATGTATAAGGCATTAGCAAAAGTTTTTAAAAATTCAGACATGCAAGAAATCAGCTCATTGCTCAGGAAGTAAAGAATCTGTGGAAACAATTTGATTTTCTGTGTATAACATTAAAGTCTGTTGTAAGAAAAGTAAATACTCTGTTGACAAGGTACGATACCCATTTGAACGTCTGAAGCCAGGTTAAAATTTTGAAGATTTGTTTGACATTACTAATCAACATGGTAGCTGGCTATCTAAAAAAAAGACAAAGACTTTGTGGTATAACTGGCTACACCACATCTCGGTTAGCTATGGTTCATCCTTCAAAGCGAACACCTTCCTCGTCAAGAGTGCCAGCTTCAACTTCAGAAGCATTTCAACCATATGCTGAAGCAGGTAAAATAACGTGCCTAAAAAATTCTCAAATATTACACAAATTTTTGGTATGCTACTAATATGTACTCAACATACTCAACTACGTCACAAATATGTACTCAACTTCCTGCAGATACATCATCAGAAACCCCTACCTCTGATTCTGCAAATGAAATCACGTACATACATGCATGTATGTATGTATGTATGTATGTATGTGTGTGTGTGTGTATGTATGTATGTATGTATGTATGTATGTATGTATGTATGTGGAATCCCTAGTTTTACTAAGCACATTTTTTGCCCACGTGTGTATTAATCAGCGGTGAGTTTTAGTCACCGGCGGTGTAAGTGAAGGGGGATAACTCTAACTTAGGGTGAAAATGGCGCTAACTCAAACCGGATTACTTACACTAGGGAGGGTGGTTTAAAATTATATTATGGCTAAAGTCTAGGATGTTCATAGTGATAAAAGAGACCCTATGTAGGTGTAAAGTAAATTATTATGGAATGTGGAGGGCGAGTGGAATTGGGGGTGTGATTGTTTATGTGTAAGTGTTTAAGGTTGTTCCCACCTAATTAGACTTATATAGATGAATATTGTAGTGTGGAAATAGTAGAGGGTCCTACTATTTTAGATATACTCTGAAAAGACACGAGAACTACATCAAGACAAAATTTTTGTGGTTCTCAAATTTCCTATTGAGGAGGAGTTATTTAGCCGTTAGGCTAGCTAGGCATTCTGATAAACAGAGGTTACAGCGTCTATTGGCGGTGTTGTATGAGGTTGTTTTAGCGAGTATACACCTGTTTAATCTATAATCTATTTTTTATCTTTAAGTTCCCAAATATATCTACTGAGCCCAGTAGAATTAGCCTTGTGCGTTATATCTAAGATTCATTTAGTTTTTAGTGGCGCCTATATATGATTTCATCTGGCTATTTGTGTGCACGTCACATTGGTAAACTACGTTATTTGTCTTACATCTATTTGAGAAATGGCACTTTGTTCTGTCCCTGCAGCCATATAAATTATTCGGTATATCTGTGTTTGTGTTATGTTGTGAGGAAGGGGCTATTACTGTTCAAGTCTATATCTTAGTAGGAGGCGCTACGTTCGTGGTGGGCTTAGTCTTATTATTTGGTTGGTTATTCTTTTTATTGTTCAGAATTTTTCTAGTTTCATAAATTTGTCTAGTTCTTTTTTTATTTATTGAAGCTATGATTGTAGCTAAGTTATTGGTCAGGCTGTGGCCTACTCTAATTTTATGCCTAAATAATTCTGCGTATTTATTATTAATGTTTAGGTGTTTATCTATGATTTTCATTAATGAGCGAACTATGTGTGATTTGAGGTGCATGGTGTAGAGGATTACGAGCCAGATTTTATCACTGTTTTGTTTATTTTTGTATTGTATTTTTTTTTTCTAGTATAGAAGCTACCCTCCTTGTTCGTGAGTCGTGTGAAGTTATGCTTATGGCTATCTTGCATATTTCCATAATTAGGTTTCACTTTCCTGTTACTTTTGTTTGTTCTGTTGGTGTTGCTTGCGTAGGGTTTGTGTGGACTAGATGACGTGGTTTTCTTGTTATTAACAGGGTTCATATTGGTTCTTTGGTGCGCTTTAGCTTTATTCATACCGATGTCTAGGTTTATATTATTATTTTTGAAGTTAATCCCCTAGAGCATGCTCGTAATCCCCTACATCGTCTTGAAGAATTTTCGTCGAATATATCGACCCTAGGACATTTTGACATTTTTTGAAACCTACCACTCATTCTGTCGGTCTTTTTTGCCGAACTGTTAAGTTACTGGGACGTAAATAGACCGTCACCGGTTAACAAGCGCTGGTGTGGAACAAAAACAGACACAGATGTACACATACATAGATATACACATACACACGCATATATATATAAATACGATGGGCTTCTTTCAGTGGCCGTCTACCGAATCCACTCACAAGTCTTTGGTCGGCCTGAGGCTATAGCAGATGACACTTGCCCAAGGTACTACGCATGTGGTTGGGAAGCAAGCTTCTTATCACATAGCCACTTCTGCGCCTATAACGTTGTGGAGAGGTGGTTAGTTGATTGCATTGACACAGTACCAGACTGGTACCGAAACTCTCTCTCTCTCTCACACACACACAAACACACACACACACACACACACACACACACACACACACACACTCACATACACACACAAATACACAAACTCACATATACGCAAGAAGAGAGAGAGTTTTTGTGTGTTAGCAATCTAACTGTCAACGTACAAAACTCTAGGACCTTGAGTCACTGTATTGCTTCTGCTAAATATTGATAAAATTACACAGACACTCATATTTTGAGGTGTATTTTCCTTGTTTGCACCACTATACATGTATGTATGTATGTATGTATGTATGTATGTATGTGTGTGTGTGTACGTATATATATATGTGTGTGTGTATGTGTGTTTACATCTACATATATATATA
>NC_068981.1:73216918-73217341 GCF_001194135.2 Octopus bimaculoides | reverse complement strand
TAGCGGTTCGGCAAAAGACTCGTTGCATAAGTACTAGGCTTACAAAGAATAAGTCCTGGGGTCGATTTCTTCGTCTAAATCCCTTTTAAAGTGGTGCTCCAGCATAGCCGCAGTCAAATGATTGAAACAAATAAAGGAATGAAAAGAATATAGTCAAACGCGTGTAAGCGTACATGCACGCAACTCTGTTTTCCATTACTTGCGTCAACGCCGTTCATGTGCTTGGTCAGGTAACGAAGATATATATATAGAGACTATGATATACATGCATACATACAAAAAACACACTCACACAGACATGCATACATGCACGCATATATATGTATCCACACATTTTTCTACAATATATATGTGTGTGTGTGATGTATATGTGTGTGCGTCAGTATGTATATGTATATATATATATATATATATATATATATA
>NC_068981.1:73216217-73216908 GCF_001194135.2 Octopus bimaculoides | reverse complement strand
ATATATATATATATATATATATATATATATACGTATATATATATACACATGCATACATATATACATACATACATATATATGTATATATATATACACATGCATACATATATACATATGTATGTATGTATGTGTTTATGTGTGTGTCTTTGTGTCTGTGCTTGTCCACATCCCACCACCATCGCTTGACAACGGATCTTGGTGTGCTCACCTCCCCATAATCTAGCGGTTCGGCTAAAGAGACCGACGAAATAAGTAATAGGCTTACAAAGAATAAGTGCTGAGGTCGATTTGTTCGACTGAAAGGAAGTGCTCCAGCATGGCCACAGTCAAACGACTGCAACAAATACAAGGATAAAAGAATATATGTACGTTTGCACACATTCCTACGTGCATACCTGTGATATGCGTGTACACTCACGTATATGTTTGTACTCCGCCACTCCTTGAGAACCGATGTTGGTTCGCGTATGTCCCCCGTAACTAGCGGTTCAGCAAAATATGCCGATAGAGTAAGCACCAGGCTGTAAAAATGTACTAGGGTCGATTCGTTCGACTAAAAATCCTTCAAGGCTGTACTCCAGTATGGCCATAGTCCAATAACTGAAACAAGTAAAAGAATGAAACTATACATATCTCTATCTATCTATGTATATATATATATATATATATATATATATATATATATATATAT
>NC_068981.1:73209963-73215540 GCF_001194135.2 Octopus bimaculoides | reverse complement strand
ATATATATATATATATATATATATATATATATATACGTGCGCGCACACACATACATACGTGTATGCATGCGGTTTTTGTGTGCATGCATGCGTGCGTGCGTGCGTGCGTGCATATATGTGCGTACGTCACATGCATACACACACATATGCACGCGCATACATACGTACGTACGTATGTATGAACGTAGCTATGTAACCAATAGATTGATACTTCTATGCAACAACCTGATGATAAAATGACATTTTTGTCAACGGCCCTAACTACGTCACTGTGACATCAGAATCGCTATTAGAAATGCAAGCCACTCAAATTATATTACTTGTCCAGCCTAGATATATACGGTTTGGGTTATATTGTTATTGACGTCGGTGTCTCTTTGATTTTATATTCATTCATTTACTGAAATTTGTCTGTCTCTTTTATTTATTCGTTTATTTATTTTGCAGGGAAAGAACGAGCGTGAGAGATTATTTTCTATTTTTACATACTCTTCCTACACACATTCGAAATTCTATTTTTAGCATTTTCTCATTTATAAGTGATAGCTGCGTCTGATTTTTGTAGATAGAGCTTTGCGTTACTGCCTGAATAAGTTCGTGGTTCGTATTCAGTCAAAGACGCTCGCCCTATCGATGGAAGATGATCCCTATCCAAGATGCTTAACTCTTAAATAACTTCAATCTACTTACAACAAAAATAGGTACAATATGAAAGAATTGCTCACCGTTATATGCAGTTGTGTGGAGGCGCAATGGCCTAGTGGTTAGGGCCGCGGACTCGCGGTCATAGGCTCGCGGTTTCGATTCCCAAACCGGGCGTTGTGAGTGTTTATTGAGCGAAAACACCTAAAGCTCCACGAGCCCCCGGCAGGGGATGGTGGCGAACCCTACTGTACTCTTTCACCACAACTTTCTTTCACTCTTACTTCCTGTTTCTGTTGTGCCTGTAATTCAAAGGGTCAGCCTTGTCACACTGTGTTACGCTGAATATCCCCGAGAACTACGTTATGGGTATACGTGTCTGTGGAGTGCTCAGCCATTGGCACGTTAATTTCACGAGCAGGCTGTTTCGTTGATCAGATCAACTGAAACCCTCGACGTCGTAGGCGACGGAGTGCCAACAACAGTTGTAGCATTCTATAATTTAACGGTTGTTTCATTTGTTTGAATAACTCGCAGTTCGTATTCAATGACCGACGTTCGCCTTGTTCATGAAAGATGATCCATGCCCGTCGCTAAGGAAGGTGTACTGGATGGCACTGCTCGCTCACTATTCAATGGTGCCCCCTCAGGTTTCCAATGAGGTACTTATTTCGAATCCCCACTTTAGCATTATTACAAATTAGAGCCCGCCCAGAATATTTTGAAGCATCCCCAGGCACCAAAGTCTGAAGACGGGCCTGAAATGGTCCCTATCATAACTCTAAAATGATCCCTATACTTAACTTTCAAATGACACAATTTATTTATCTGGAAAATACATACCATATGGCAGTGGTCCCGAAACATTTTAGCCCCGGTTTTGTACAAGACAACTTTTTCACTGTCCGGGGGATCACGCGCGTAACAAAACATAATAAAGTGCATAATGTATAATTTGATTAATATCTATGTAATACATAACTGGTATTCCGTCGGTCACGACGACGAGTGTTCCATTCGATCCGATCGACGGAACACCCTACTCCTGAAATAAGCGTGCAAGTGCCTGAGCACTTCACAAACGCACGTGACCTTAACATAATTCTCAGAGTGATTCAGCCCTTTTGAATTAGAGATACAACTCATTTTTGCCAGTTGAGTTGGGTAAAGCAACGTGAAATAAGGTGTCTTGCTCAAAGATACAACGCACCGCCGGGAATCGAACTCACGTCTTTACGATCGAATACCCTAACCACTAAGTCACGTAACTTCACACACACACACACACACACACACACACACATATATATATATATATATATATATATATATATAATCCAGGGATCGAGGTATAGGAAGAAAGTTAGCTTCAAGCAATCCGTAATAAATATAAAAACAACTTTCAGGGACAATATCAATTGTTAATCCTTTATTGTCCACGAGGGACCAACATAGAGAGACAATACAACGTCAGGGAGTCGGGGATCGCATGATGAACAAGATGCATAACATATAATTAAAATTTGATATGAATAAACGAAATGAAATAACAAAAGGAAGTGGGGACGGGTTCGACAAGCCCCGTTCCACCACTGAGCTCTTTGATTACCTTTATGTTCTTGCTCAAGTAGGTTCATTTACTCTCAGCATATTCGCACCTTCCTTCCATCTTTTTCCGTATGTACTAGGTGAAAAGCATCTCCTCTTCAGCCTTATTTTCCTTCTGAGGTGAAAAACAAAGAAGTTTACCAACCCCAGACCGAAGATGAAGACACTTGTCACCATTCCTTTCATACGTGTCTTCCGCACGTCCTATACAAAATTGTCTTCACCATCGTTAATCTTGTAATCTCACTAGGAGGTGTCACCTTAACTTCGTGCCCCTCTCTTCGTATTAATTCCTTGCACCTTTCCAGCTCCCTTCTCACAAAACGTATTTTCTCGTTGGAAAATTCTTTTCTTCCATTTTTCTGTCCATGTTCGACGACGACGATATTATATCTGACGAACTCATGCTCTCGTATTCCATGACAATAACACAGCGCTTCCTCCTCAAACAAAGGGGGAAATGTTAACAACACTGCTGCAAGGCAGCAAAACAAATTGTTTTAACAACACAAAAACAACAAATATTCAACAATAAATTCAACAGTATAGATACAAGTAATACATAAAATAATAATAATACCAACGAAGGCGGCGAGCTGGCAGAAACGTTAGCACGCCGGGCGAAATGCTTAGCGGTATTTCGTCTGTCTTTATGTTCTGAGTTCAAATTCCGCCGAGGTCGGCTTTTCCTTTCGTCCTTTGGAGGCCAACAAATTAAGTACCAGTTGCGTACTGAGTCGATCTAATCTACTGGCCAATTCCCCCAAAATTTCGGGCCTTGTGCCTAGAGTAGAAAAGAATATATATATGAAAAAAGAAAACGGACGAGTCCACATAAAATTCATACATGCCATATGACTGGCGGTTTTTAATTATTTAAACAAATGTACAGCATTTGTTATATATTCATTAGGAGCTCAATACACGACACTTTTACATGATAATTGAGTGGAGATAGAAGTGGAGTTGGGGTGGTAAACTGATAAATAGTTGAAGTGTATAAAAATGTTAAGAAACAATTGTTTCTTACATTGTAAGAAGGCTTATGACTCAGCAGTTACTGAGGAAGGGTATTATCGATTCAATCAATCCTAACATAAACTATTACCGGTATTTATTTAATTGCCGGGGAAGGTGAAAGGTTAAGTCGACCATGACGGAATTTGAAGTCAGAAGGTTAAAGAAAACCACATTAAAATATTATTAAGGATTTAGTCGATCGCTCTAGCGCTGCAGTCATTCTATCTTTTCTTTCTCTAAAAATAAGAAATGAGAACAATTGATTTCTTTCATTTTAATATTAATATGGTAAAACAGAGCGAATATAACGTGAATTAGTAATTACAACAAACAATGATATCAATGGAAAAGAGTGATAGACAAGTTTGAAGCTAGCATTTAGTAAAGATACCGGATATGGGGTAATTGAACATCTTTGGAAGCTTTCTATTGTATCAGCTGCATCCAATAGTGTTGAAAATTATAATTGGAATTTCCGATCTCAGCATGAGGCCAGACATTTAGAAGTACGGCCAACGAAATCTTATAACGATCATGCTTTCTTAGTAACATTAGTGGCGTGACGCGGCGTGACGTGGCGTGACGCGGCGTGACACAGTATGGGTAAAACAAATTCATTTCAGTTGAGTTACCGTCATTGGTGTTACATAGTATCTTTGACTAAAACCATCAGAAATAACAGATCAACAATTATTGATAACTTTGTACACCTAGCTGTAAAATTATTATCATGAATGATCTCAGTTCAATGGTGCATATAGCGGAGACACCAAGTAATTAACACTTTAACAACAGCGTCGTGAAGTAAGATTTGTCCACTTTGGTAATATTAGATATTGATTTCTAACTTAGGTACAAGTCAGACCATGCAATAATTCTATGAGCTTTAGTTCCTGAACGATAGGTAATTCACCAATTCTATTCCGAGGAAACGCTTAGACGAGTGTAAATGAATGTAACTCAACATCACGAAGCTCTGCTTATTCTGCTAATCTATCGCCATCAGTAATCCCCCCCTAGCAATGGTATACGTTGCACACACACACACACACACATACACACACACACACACACACACACACATACACACACACACACATACACACACACATATACACACATCTTTTAAATCATTTTCAATATTCAAACAAAGTTCCTGTTCCCTTATACTGGCCACTGTCTAATGATGTTGACTGGTGGACCAATTTTCTGAGGTTGCATTGAACAGTACCGATATAATGTAGGATAAACATAGTAATAATAATAATAATAATATTTGGATGGAATTTATAAACATTCAATGCATCGCTACGGCCGTTTCCACAAATCGCATGTCTCTTAAGATCACAGACCATATTCCTGGGATGATTACAGCGTAATCCGTAGTGTCTGTGGGCATCCGTAGTGTCTGTGGGCATCCGTAGTGTCTGTGTGTCCGTAGTGTCTGTGGGCATCCATGAAAAGGTTGATCATTTTCATGGATTCATTTCTTCAGGCGATATAGTATTAATGGATGTTTAACAGAGAGATGTTTATCTCTTTTGACCAGTGCGAAGGTTGATTGAGTTATGTGTGTATTCCTGTGTGTATTTGATGGGAAGGAGGGGAAGGTAATGGAAAGAGAGGAATGAATGGTAGTTATATGGGGAAGTAGGTGTGTGTGGTGATGTTGGACTTATTTTGCTATTCAGTCTGCAGATGCCAAGGATGGGTATCACATTCCTTTGTTCGATCTGTACCAGCTGACCTGTTTACTTGAGAATTCATTAAAGACACTCATGCCTCAAATGACACCAAACAAAAGAATGTACCACCCATCCTTGACATCTGCAGTCTGAACAGCAAAATAAGTTCAACATAACCACATACACCTCCTTCTCCATATAACGACCATCCCTGCCTTTCTTTCCATCACCTTTCCCTCCTTCTCGCCAAATGCACACAGGAATACACACATAACTCAATCAACCTTTGCACTGGTCAAAAGGGATTAAACATCCCTCTGTTAAACATCCATTAATGTTATATCGCCTGAAGAAATGAATCCATGAAGATGATCAACCCAATACCCACGGGCACTATGGACTACACTGTCATCAACCCAGGAATACAGACTGTGATCTTAAGAGACACTGAGCTGCAGAAATATGTGCAGTGATGCATTAAAATATTTATAAATTCCATCCAAAGATTATTGTCATTATTACTATGTATGTATGTGTATATATATATATGTATGTATGTATGTATGTATGTATGTATGTATGTATGTATATATATATATATATATATATATATATATATATA
>NC_068981.1:73208635-73209436 GCF_001194135.2 Octopus bimaculoides | reverse complement strand
ATACATATATATGTATATTGGGTTGGCAACTAAGTTCCCGCTGTTTTTTTTAAATTTTGGAATTTATTGCGTTTTTAAATTTTGAAATCTATTATTTCAAGAATTCTATATTTGAATCATTTTGGAATCTATTTTGTATTTTTTGTTTTTTTCTTTTTCTAGTTAATTTTAGTTATTTTTTGTTTATTTTCAGATCATTAAAATGGAATGTCAAGTTAAGAAAAACGAACATTTTCGACACCTCCTTCTTTTTGCTTTTAATCAAGGTTCTAAGGCCGCAAAAGCTGCTCACGACATTTGTGCTGTGTATGAAGAGGATGCCATAGCTGAAAGAACCGCTTGTGATTGGTATACCAAGTTCAAAACTGGAAATTTTGACCTCAAAGACGCACCTCGTTCGGGCCGTCCAGTTGAGTTCGATGAAGAGCGATTAAACCAACTTTTGCACGAAAATTCCAGTCAAACGACAAGGGAATTGGCAGAGAAAATGGAATGCTCTCACACTGCTATAGATAAGCATCTTCACTCGATGGGAAAGGTTCAGAAGTATGGAGCAGCATGGAGTTCTTCTGCTGCCCGACAACGCTCGCCCTCATATCGCCAATATGACCAAGGAAGCCATTTAAACGCATGGCTGGGAAATGCTGCCACACCTGCTGTACTCTCTTGATTTAGCACCAACAGATTTCCACCTCTTTCGATCTCTTTCAAATGCTATGCGTGGAGTTTCGTTCAATACTGATGCAGAATAGAAAGCTTGGTTGGATCAATTTTTCGAGTTGAAATCGGGTGATTTCAACC
>NC_068981.1:73206500-73207965 GCF_001194135.2 Octopus bimaculoides | reverse complement strand
ATATATATATATATATATATATATATATATATATATATATATATACATATATTTAATCCATACAGGTGAACAGTTATCTACATAACAGTGGCATTACTCAGAATTACTGAGACACAAGAAAGAAACAGGCTTTTCTCGTTCGCCTCGTTTGACGTCTGACATTTGCTATAAATGACATTTTCGCCGCGTGCGACTTGAAAAGCAAGCCTTTATTGGCATTGGTAAATTTGGTTTATATTGGTCTATACAGGTCGCGTGATGTATGCTAGGATCAAGAGTGAGGCACTGTACAGTGCTATTAAAATCCTGTGGTAAAAAGCTAAAAATCGACAACTAGTTCAAGATTAACTGCCAATAGCGAGAGAGTTTTCTCTTTACTCTGATTTGTTGTAGTTATTAACTGGTGTACTTCCTGTATTGCTCAGATAAGATGTTCCAAACTATTCTCTTGTCTGTAATTACAATCGAAAATCACCATGAATTTCTTGTTGCGGTATACAGCAGGCTGCTCTGGTGTATGTAGTTTCTCAGACAAATGCAGCTAGCATTTATTTAAAACATTTGCGTGGAGGTGTTCTGTCGATGATGCTTCAAGATATTACATGAAAGTCTTAACCTCTGCCTCCAAGCTTCCAAATAAACGGGAGAAAGAAGAGCAGTTTATTCAGCCTTTGGACCTAAAGGTGTGTAGATGTCAGTTTTAAGATTTCTTGAATATATATATATATATATGTGGTAATGCCCGCAGTTTCTTTGAATAACATCAGGCAGGGTGAATGCTGCACTATAAATCATTAAACGTTTTGGAAACACAGAATGCTTTCGAGAGTTGCAATCAGTTACTGATGAGAGAACTGTGTGGATATACTTTCTTTTTTATATTTCCAGCTGTGTTAAATACTAGAAGCAATAATGTTTATGGAGGAATAATGCACCTAAAGGCTAAATATGCGAAGTATCTTTGTTGAATTGTGTGTAGTCAGAAAATGCTACCTTACAAGAGATATTCTGACAGTATCATCAGATTGTTACGAAAAGGGACGTAAACCAAATGATTTTTCGACATCAAATGCTCATCTTCAGATATCAGCTATACTCTATTTTCTTTTGATTGCACAATCCAATCTATGTGTCTGAATGTGTGTTTGTGAATGTATGCCTGTGTATGTATGTGTGTACATATATGTTTACATATGTGTATATATACATTTATGCAGGTATATGCATGTGTAAGCATACATATATATTCATATATATGTATGTGTATGTGTGTGTATACATATCTATGTATATATGTATAGAGTGCTTCAAGCGAGCATACATAACTACAAATACACATACAACGTACACACACACGCATATATATATATATATGTACGTATATGTATACATACAAGCGTATATAAATGTATATATATATATATTTAAATATATGTATGTAAATATATATATATATATATATATA
>NC_068981.1:73204166-73206226 GCF_001194135.2 Octopus bimaculoides | reverse complement strand
TATATATATATATATATATATATGGTGAAGGCGCGTGACTTAGTGGTTAGGGCATTCGACTCACGATTATAAAGTCCTGACTTCAATTCCCGGCGACGCATTGAGCAAGACACCTTATTTTCCGTTGCTCCAGTTCACTCAGCTGGTAAAAATGAATTGTACCTGCATTTCAACGAGCCAGACTTGTCACATTCTGTGTCACGCTGAATCACCTTGAGAACTACGTTAGGGGTACACGTGTCTGTGGATGGCTCAGTCACTTGCACGTTAATTTCACGAGCAAGCTGTTCCGTTGATCGTACCAGCTGGGATCCTAGTCGTCGTAACCGACGGAGTGCTCCTTCATATATAAATACGAATACATACGTACATATATATATATATATATATATATATACATACACACGAATACATTAGTATATATATACTACTAATATACACATGCCTATACATATATATATACATGGATTCTTGCGCGTGCGCATGTGTGTGAAATGTAGAGTGAGAGGAGACAGGAAAGAGTGAAAGAGGAAAGATATTTTTAGACGAAAGAATTACAAGCGAGTTGGCGTACAGAAACAGTTCAATATAAATAGTTCAAAAGAAAGGATTGGTTGCATAGTGGATGAAAGCTAAAGCAGGAGATATCAAAATACTTATATCGAAGGTGGTGAGTTCGATGATAAAGGTATATTTTTAAAGATGTTCGGAGCTGTGAAGGCGGTTAGTAACACTATACGTAGAAAGTGAGAGAAGGGTAGACTGAAGAATTAGAGCCGGTGGGGGTGGGGGAGTGAGAGAATCCCTTATCGAATGGGATTGAACAACACCAATCTTTACGCTTTGAAATATGTAAATAGAGATTGGATTCTGGAAGTATATACGCGGGGGGGGGTGAAAGGTACCTTGTTTTAAGAGTATCGTGAAAGACCTGGTTGGAGGCCCAATCTTCCGAGTTCTTTTACAGGGCTTAGAAAAACTGAAGGGCTGCTACGAATAAGAAGTGTGTGAATCTGAGAGGGGAATATGTTGAATAAAATCATAACTGATCCTCCTGTATTTTCCTTTACCTAAAGCAAAGAACTTTCCAGCAGCCCCACGTACATAAATAAATATATAGACGCATACATCACACACACACACACACACACATATAGGATAGGCCAAAACTCACGCACCAAATAGGTTCAATACGTCCCGGAATTGTCAAAGACATGCTCCAGTTTTTCTAAAATTGAATAAAATAAATAATATATTGATGAATACACACGTACTTGTACATGGTGAACAAAATCAATCACAGCAATAATGACGATGATGATGATGATGATGACGACAACGACGACGATAATGATGATGATGATGATGATGATGATGAAGAGGATGATGATTTCTTTATTAACCACATGAGTTTACATTTCGACCCCAGTGTTTCGCTCATACTTCATTTATTGACTCCGAACGGATGAAAAGTAAAGTCGACCTCGGCGGTATCTGAATAATGGTAATAATAATAATAATAATAATAATAATAATAATAATAATAATAATAATAATATTAACATAATATAAATAAAAATGTGAAGTGTTTTGGTTCGTGGCTTTTGGCCCACCCTGTATATACATATGTACATACACGTGTATGTATGTATGTATGTATGTAAATAAATGTGCGTATGTGTGTGAATAAATGTATGTATAATTAAACGTGTATGTATGCATGTATTCATATACACATATATATACACACATGCGTATATTAATATATGAGTGTGTGAGTGTGTGTGTGTGTGTGCATGTCTGTTTAGAGAGAGAGAGGGGGAGAGAGAGGGAAAGAGAGAAAGACAGAAGGAAGAGCGTGATAGAGAAGGCAAAATAGGAAGACAAGATGAGACGTTGACCGTTGAACATATCATCAATGACAAATCTTTGGAAAAAGGTGAAAAAAATAAGAGGTTAACAAAGGACATTCGCTCGACAGACTCAAACAGAAAAGAGGTGAGATAATGCATAAATACACGCATACATATATGTATATGTGTGTGTGTGTGTGTGTGTAT
>NC_068981.1:73200744-73202889 GCF_001194135.2 Octopus bimaculoides | reverse complement strand
AGGGAGAGAGAGAGAGAGGGAGAGATAGATAGATACATACATACATACATACATACATACATACATACATGCATGCATATATACATACATACAAACATACATACATACGTACATACATGCATGTATACATACATACATACATACATACGTACATACATACATACATACATAAATACATACCACAGCTCATGAGCTGAAACTAGAAAGAAAATTATATACATACATACATACATAGCTAGATAGATAGATGATAGATAGATAGATAGATAGATAGATAGATAGATAGATAGATAGATAGATAGATAGATAGATAGATAGACATTCACACACATACGCGCACGTTCACACATACGCGTGCGCACACACACACACATATTGGAGAAAGAGAGAGAGAAATAAAGAAGGAAAAAGTGAAAGGACTTTGAAAAGATAGAAGAAAGGAAAAGGATTATTCAATGAATGAATCAATGAATGGAAGAAGGAAGGAAGGAAGGAAGGAAGGAAAGAAACACAAGAAGAAGAAATCGGGTGGAGAACAGGCGCGGGAATTTAACAAATGTGTGTCTATGTGTGTAAATGTGAGAGAGAGAGAGAGACTACCTTTATGTGTGTGTGTGTTTCTGTGAGAGACTGCCAGTGTATGTGTGAACTGTATGTGTGTGTGTGCAGCTGTTCGATAAGCGGAATGATGAAATAATGTATTTGTTTCAAGGAAAAAAGAAAGTGAGAGAGTGGAGAGAAAGAAGAGATGGGGATGGCTATTGAATGGAGAGCTTAACCTGTAAACGAAGCAATAATAAAACAGGCCTACTTGTTGATATGAACAGAGAAATTGTTGAGACGGAGAGAAACTGGTGGCGGGTGTAGTAACGCTTACGATTCACGTGACGTCAAACTCAACTGATGACATCAGCAAAGTCTTGTGACGTAAACAAGCTACTGCACCAATCAGAATAGCTACAGCAATGATTATCCTCCGGTACCTTCCTACTACAACCATGGTGTTGTGTTATTTTTGGAAATTGAATATCTTTTATCTTCAAATTAGGATATATTTGTTGCTGCTCAGTTGCTGCTGCTGCCGTTGTTGCTGCAGCTACTGATGCTGTTGCCGCTGTTGCTACTACTACTACTACTACTACTACTACTACTACTACTACTACTACTACTTATGATAATTTCTAATTTAGGTACAAGGCCTACAATTTTGAGGAGAGGGGCAGACTCTAGTGTTTGAGCAGTGGTTTATTTTATTGACTCCAAACGGAGGAAAAGCAAAGCTGACCTCGGCGGAATTTGAACTCAAAACGTAAAGAGGCAGAAGAAAGGCCACTCGGCATTTTGTTCAATGCGATAGCAGTTCTGCCAGCCCGTCGCCTTACCAGTTTCAAAGGGGCGGGGTGCGACAGTCGATTACATCAACCCCAGTGTTTAACTTACTTTAACGACCCTCGAAAGAATAAATGGCGAAATTGATCTCGGCTGAATTTGAACATAACTAGCAGGAAGAACTACCAAACATAATCCACGTGGTTTCTGTGCATATATTAATTCAAATCTCTCCGTTACCTATTCTTTTACCTGAATATTAGCGATCTGGTTATTAGATTTCCACTTACTCGGACTCAAGATCTTCTTACTCTACTCTCTTCTCCAAAATACATGTGCTCGTTCCACTAGTCTTAGAACTCCTCTAACCACCAGCAACTGTTCTTGCATCGAGAAAATTTGCCTCCCGTCACCTTTCTCTGAAGTCCTCCACTGTAACTTCAACGCTAAAACTCATTTGGGTAGTTGCATTCATCCCATACTGCTGCCACTGGTGACAGCAGTATAAAATGAGTTGCAATCCTCGGCTCTTTACATCACCTACTCCTATACGCATCCATGACGGTACACAGATTTTTCAAACACCTTTGTTCTCTTACTCACTTCCTGTTGTGTCGACGCCCCCAAGCAAAGAAGTAGGATCGCCCAAGACATATACTGTATGAGAGAACTGTTAAATGAAACTGCGAGTTTTGGGGGACTCGTAAGCCATTTCATCACCTCATTGTAAGTAATTCACTTCATTCATCATTCGTTCTTTGTACCCCACGTGCTGTATTGTCTTGCCTGTCCTTGTAGTGTACCCCCCCCCCCCCC
>NC_068981.1:73200161-73200734 GCF_001194135.2 Octopus bimaculoides | reverse complement strand
CTGTGTAGTGGCCGCAGTGCCAAAATAAAGATATAGTGTTGAGTAGCTGTTGAGTAGCAGTCGAGTAGAGATCATCCGAAGGTGCTAGAAATGCAGTAGCTTGAGACATAGCACTTCCAAATTCAACTCCTTCAGAATTCTCGCCATCTTTGCCAAAAGAATATCTACCAATTTTCAGAACCTTCCTTTATTCCACTTTCCAGCCATGTAAGCAGCATTCACGGAAAAAGTAGAGAAAGCAAATAATACCAATTGATAAATGCTGCACATCTGCTGTTTGCTTTGCATCCAACTTCCAAGTAAATTCATTCAAAGCTTATTCTTTATCACTCCGGCAAGCTTATCATCGTATGCACTTACATGCCAATTACAAAAGCAACTTCAGTCGCTTCAAACTAATAAGGCCAAAGTACTACGTCAAACTTTTCAACCCTCCTTCTCCCCCCTCTCTCTCTATTTATATATATATATATATATATATATATAATATAATATAGGATAAAATCTTTATAAGAATTTATCCTATATTATATGATAAATAATTAGAATATATTCAGTGCTGAATATTATTCT
>NC_068981.1:73186015-73199292 GCF_001194135.2 Octopus bimaculoides | reverse complement strand
TGTGTGTGTGTGTGTGTGTGTGTGTGTGTGTGTGTGTGTGTGTGTGTTACGGAGGCATATTTCCATCTTTTGAACTTTCTGCAGTCTCTTCCATTCTTAAGGACAAACATTCTATTACCATCATTCCCAATATCTTAAAAGTGACGGAGACCATGCACAGCAATGAATTTCTCTCGTATCCTTTTCTCTTATGGTTTTCATAAAGCCAAATCTACTAGAGATTTAATATCCTACGTACTACACCAACGAGCCATCGAGAGATTTGGCGATAATTCTGTTTTGACACTTTATATCAGCAAGGCATTCGAACGTGTCTAGCATACAATTTTCTTGATATTCTGTTAAAACTGCTCACCAGTAGGCTCCAACAGTCTCTATTTTTGGGGGAAAGATAACTTCCTGTCGGCTCATACCAATGCGATGTGCACTAAACAACTCTGGTGTGCCATAATGATCGATTTTGTATCCCTAAAACCCTCTACCTCATTTAGTTAGTCACCGTCACCTTTAAAAAGCGCTTAGTCTTGCACAAATGAACCATCTCTCATTCATCTTAGACTTCCGCACCCGAATGTAATCTATATTTATGTTCATAACAAACCTGTACTGACTTTATGGTCAGAGATCTTAAAAAGATACCAGTTCTGTCTATTTCAGCAGCACAAAACTGCAATCACTACAATCACTCACCATCCTTGAAGATCTCTCCTGGTGAACACATATCCTCCTCATAACAAAAACTGTATCATAATAATTGGCTTTGTTCTTCAATCCAGAAAATGCTTCAAGTCCGAACAACTACTAACCCTCTACGAAGCTGAGGTGAAAACTCAATGTGGATTATTGCACCCTTTTCTGGAAATACACTGGAAAGACTTTCAAGATATCGTCCACCAGTACAGCGTCAGAAGCAGCAATTCCTCACACTGTCTTTTCTTTCACTACTACAGTAGCCTCCTGCTCCTCGAATGTAGTTTGTCTCTTGTTACAACCACTCAAACACATACGATTCACTCGTCACTCCTCCTCTTGTCACTTATATTATGACTTCCCTAGTACCTCCACTGACTAGAATGTTGCACATATTGAATTTTCTTGCTGGTATGTTTTTTTCTGAAATCGTCGACTTGCAACTGTTGTCTCAAAGGATCTGACAAAGCCATGGATACATCTTCTTTCAGACCAAACCATAATTGTAGTTAGAGGGTGTTATAATCCTTTTAACTTCTCACTTTCACATACAAAAAAGCTCTGTAGTTTTGCGTAGATACGTTTTTTACTCATGTTTAAAACTAAATAGCGAGTTCGTATAATGTGGAGGTGATATTTTTTAAGGGACAAATTATTTAAGCGGTAGAGTTTCCGTTCGTAGGTTGTTCCAGTAGAGAAAATCAACTTTTTTTCAATAGGTTTGGCATCTGATTAGTCTTTTCACGATTCGGGAGGAAGAGTCGTAAATCAGGTAGAATCCTCTAGATATTAGTCTTCTGAAGCTCATCCCTGCCTATTTTGCTAGTAGATAAAGACATGATATTTGATTATTATTGTCTTCCTTTGTAGTAAATTACACTAAATTATGTAGTCTACATAATTTTATTATCCTGGCTATGTCATGGATTTAAGGTATCAGCCAGCTATTTGACTAAGTCAGGCGTGCATTCATCGGTGATAAGTTGTATAAGAGTTTCAAATGGATGTCAGTCATTATTGAAGATAATGTGAATTCATATTAATCCCTTTTGTTATTTTCTATTTTAATGGTTTATTCAGAGGAGGCTCACTATGATAGTAAGCAGCAAGTCAAGCTATCGAGGTGTCCTCGAATCAAAAGCCAATCCTTGCAACAGAGTTGACTCCGCTAAAGGCACCCAACACCTTGTGGTTGTGTTAAACTGAGTTGTGTTAGATGGTTATTGGTTTACGGCAAATACTCATCTCACAGGCTCGCGCCAATTTTGAAGAATATTTTCACCTGTCTATATTCAATCAAGTTAGCTCTGTAAGTATCAGACTTGTTCATAAAACCGCAAGAGTTGCTGAATGTTTTGCTTCTAACTCAATAAAGAGAAAAAAAACCTCTTCCCTGACTCTACGTTTCCATTCTATGTCACCACGATGCATAAATGATCTCTGCTTCGACCCAACAAAACAGCAATTTCACTCACAATGTTTGAGTCAGCACGAAATTATAGTTGAAGACACTAACCTAAAATGTCACATAGCTGCATTGAAATTTCAAGATTGTGAAGTGTAATTCTTAGCCATACAGCCAATCCTGTACGTATCTAGGCGACCGTATTTCCGTACAGCGTTGATTAAAATCACAATCTATAAGCCTTTTACTAAAATTACTTCGATAATTTAAGTAGTCACATAGTAGATACAAACGTTGAAATCCAGCCTCATAAGGAAAGGTCCTGAGTAAAAATTTGGCGAATATATATTTATATATGTATTAATCAGGGATACGAAGACGATCAGACAATATGCCTACAAATACACAGAGAAACACAAGAGACTGGAAAAATAAACTGAAAAGTTCATACTTCTTGCTATTTATTTTATATATCTTGAATCGATGAAAACTGAAGCCTTACTTGAATGAAGAAATGTCAAATCAAATATTATAAAACTTACAGTCTGGTTGTCATTGCCAACGTCTCTATCGGTTAAGTACCGTTCACTTCTAGCCTGACATTTTAATAAATGATATATTGCATTTGGCTTCTAGTGCCTCAGGCTAT
The DNA here is from genome assembly GCF_001194135.2 of Octopus bimaculoides. Classification (NCBI taxonomy): domain Eukaryota; kingdom Metazoa; phylum Mollusca; class Cephalopoda; order Octopoda; family Octopodidae; genus Octopus; species Octopus bimaculoides. The sequence goes on along the minus strand of NC_068981.1, from coordinate 73,196,548 downwards.
TTTCTAATCTAATAGCACTCACTTGATTAATGAATGTGTCTGTGTAATTAGTTCCCACAACACATTTAAGCAAGGCGTTGTTTATAAAAAAATATTACCGAGGTAGGCAGATAGTCTCGAATATATTTTTATTAATTAGTTGGAGGAGGAGTGGCAGTTTTATGACCTTTACATATCCTCCTAGACTAGTAAGATCGATTGATGTTCAGCTTGAACTGCAATAGGTCGACTCCTACAGAAAAAGAACATGGGGCAGAAATTCCAGGTGTATGCAATTTAGAAGAATAATTCTGCAAAATGTTTAGTACAGGAGCTGGATGGAAAGAAACAGTAGGAATGGTGAGAGGTGAAGTAGTTGCTGTATCTATGAGGAGGTGGTGAGTAGCTCGTTAGTTCAGATCAGTAGATGTCGATGCAGTAAGGGTAGAAAAAACAGATGCATCGCATCAGTCAGTGAGTTAGTGGTTGTAGTGTGTTGGTGAATGAAGCTTCCAATCAGATAAACGGATTTTTTTAACACTATATAAAATGTTTGTGCATACAACAACAGAACCACCCCAGAAAAGTGAGCCCTACTCCAATATGAATCGTGTTTCGACTTTGTAAAGAGTAATAAACTTATCTAGATCTTAGTGTCTTCTGACTCTAACATGAAAATCTAATAATTTTCTGTATTGCAGTTGTTTTTGCAATGTTGTATATGTGGAGTCGCCATGAACGTTAATGAGAGGATGTCAGACTTTGCACTTGTAGCAACTTTCAGGGATTTAATTATATGCTGTGCAGGACTATAGGGATTACTAGTGTTTGCTTGATAAATATCATGATGCTAGGTTACCATATCTCCATTGAAGATTATTTTCAAGGACACTGTAGACAGCGCAGTCAAGAATGAAATATTTAGGTTGAATGTGGATATGCGCAGATTATTAAAGTGGTGCCCTCTGTATAGGAAGATGTGTTGTTAGATGTGATAGCAGGTAAATCATTAATATTCAAAAGGAATGATATGTAAGTGAACCTGCGCGTACCCCTGATTTATTAGAGAGAGTGATATTAGTACAACATACTAATTGTAAGGGATAAGAATCAGTTGGGTAAATTAGCTTAAACCTACAAGTTATCATCTAAGATGTCATCTAAAGTTTTGTTTACGTCAAGAGCAATAACATTACTTTCTCTTAAGTTCTAAAAGAGAAATATCGCTGGTATTCGGTGTATAAGGTCGAATGTTCACTATATTTGGCTGATCAGAAGCCAGACAACAGCCAATTAAAGGAGCGATAGATTTAAAGTGTTGAAGGAGTTTGTAGTTTGCAAAACATTTTGACATCTTTGAGATGTTGGAAGTTAAGGCAATAAGGTGACATTTGGCAGCGTCAGTGACTCTGATTCAGAATAGGACAAAATGTCATGTGATTCCATGCACTAGAATATCTTGTAGAAAACAAAGAACAAATGAAAACAAGTTCTGAATCACATAGTTTGTCATTAACGGGAAGAGCACTATCAGAAATTGCTGTTTTGTTGGGTCGAAGCAGAGATCATTTATGCATCGTGGTGACATAGAATGGAGACGTAGAGTCTGGGAAGAGGTTTTTTTTCTCTTTATTGAGTTAGAAGCAAAACATTCAGCAACTCTTGCGGTTTTATGAACAAGTCTGATACTTACAGAGCTAACTTAATTGAATATAGACAGGTGGAAATATTCTACAAAATTGGTAAATACTTTTCTTGCACGAAACCAGGTTGCAATTTATTCACAGTATGAAGTCGTCCTTTTCTTTCTTAGGGCTTCTGATGCAGATGTAATGGGAGATATACTTTCAACTTGCGACCCTGGCTGATTTTTGGTCATGTGATGAAGGCGATTTTCTTCCCATTCACAGCTACATGGCAGTTGCAAGTGAAGCACCTAAAGGTTCGGAGTTATATGATATGATAGTGTGAAAGATGTGAGGGGAATACCTACAGAGATAGTATCGATCACCTACTTAGTTGCTTTGGATGGTTCAGAGATGAGGCATATTTGCTGCTAAAAGTAGTCAGCATAGAACGGGTGAAGTTCCAACCAGTTTCCTATCGCAGAGTTCCAGAAGATGCAGTGAAAGAAATGTGTCGTTCATGATGTTAGATGGGCTGTCTTAACGAGACGGCGGGCAAACGATGAATTATAGACAAAGTGGGAAAAACATATGAAGAGTTATTGCGGGGTGTTGGTGTGTAAGTCAGAGTACGTAAGTTAGAATACTAACTGGTACTGATAATTTAGATACAAGGTAAGATACGGCCTCCATACCAGCAGCGAGGGTTTGGGAGGAATGCAAGAAGAGGTGCTATGTGTTTTGAAATTCCTGGTGAGGGTAACTTCAGACACTGGTTAATTACTTACGTGAATGTCTACGACTGTCACTCGGAATTGAACATTATTTAGTAGCATATACCATGTTTTCTCTAACTATTTTGGTTGTCTATGTCGTAATTGCAAGCAGACGTAAATATCCTCTTTTTCCCTCCCACCCTTAACTCAGCAGAGCATTCAATGTGCTTAAACTGGAGCTAGAAAGGTAAAAAGGGACGCACCATTACTCGACTGGTCGTCATTTTTACTTAGACCAGAGAAGCGATAAATGTAGTTCCTGGCTTATGGATACAATTAACCAACCAGTACAAGAGTCGGACCCATGAGCTTAACACCTTAATAATTAGGGCGAGTGTTTTCCCTGCAGGAATGTACAAGCATGAATTTTCACAAATTGGAAAAATCGATTAAACAATTACATGACCTCGATGATTGAAACTTTTATGTAATAAACCGAAGTTGCCTAGAAAGAAATAAATTACGAGATCTCAGTATATTCTCAGTAGAAAGGTATTGTGATTGCTACACATGTATGGGTTATATAATAAAAACAAGAATATAACATGCTTTAAGTATGTTTGTGTTTGTCCTTTTTTTACATGAAAAGTTGATTTGAATCGGCAGGAAATTTATTCGTTTAATGCATTGGAAAATAATTACAGTCGACTTCTTCACTTTCAAATGATACATTTAATCGATCTACAATAATTTCCCTTAACGAGAAACAAATAAAACAAATTATTTCTTACTAGAAACAAAGTTGCTCGTTCGTTTATTCAAATATCCATGTACAAGACTCAACAAATGATAAATTAAAATGACAAATTCCTAGTTTGCTTTGGTATAAAATTTCGAATGTCTTTATTGTTTCCATTGCATAAATTTTCGATTGTCAACGAGTTCTAGCTACTACTGATTCACACAAATCTGAAAGAGCGTAATAGCTGTCAAAATTCTCACAGCTGTTTTCTTCTAAGAAACTCACATTTGTCAAAGCTAGTTTAATGTCTGTTGTTGAGACATTGCACAACTACAGTGCTACCGTTACATTGCATTCATGAACGAAGAAACCAGTTCATACGTTGGGATGTTGTAACAAGCATTCCAGATCATCATTTTAGGTCACATACACCAGAAACTGTTCTCTCGGTATCAGCAGGAGTAGACACACATTCTTCAAAAGCGGTTATATTTACAGTTATGAAACCAGTCATCTGGAAACAATTGGTAATCGTCGAAGACTTAGGACAGTACGAAAAATTTTCCAAGATGATTAACATCCCGCGATTTTGGTTTGGAGAGCAAAGTCATTTGCTTTCATTTCTAGCCAGAATTTTACTTTTTTATTTTACATAGTGATTTCAAAGTTTTTATAATGCTTTGATGGCATGGTTGAAGAAGTGATATCTATTTACGACTTGTAACTGAAGGGTGAGTAGAACAATTTTCAACAAGCACTACAGAATTTCTTTTCTTCCGGATTATCTCACTGTTGAGTTCTCTCGGCCATGTAGTAAAATCTTTCAAATCATCAGGCGTTCTTGCGGTTTTTATAGTTCCCCATCAATAATTTCGGTTTGTCATTTTCTGACATGTTGGAAATCCATAATTGTAACTCAGATCTTGCATTTTTTTTTCTTCCACTTATCTCATCCACTTTGGAAAACTTATCTTGAAGGGTTATACATTCAGAAGTCATATGGGTTGTAGATCTCTTTAATATCATGTCATAAGTTCACTTATTATTTATTCTCACTTTCATGGGTCTTGAACCTAATTTTATGCCTGACATTTCATCAGCAAAGCCAGCCATTTATAATAAAGAATTCCTATATGCCAAAATCTTCTAATTCATATTTTGCCTTCTGTAAACAGCATTGAACCAGATATTGGAATACTTTTAAATTTGCATTGGTAAACTTCTAGGATTATTCCCACACCCGTACGCCTTTCTGCTTATTTACCGTTTTACCGTATGGATTGGCATGAGACTAATAAGTTACTGTTATTCTATCTTTGAGACCAGTTTGGATTTGGAGGATTGGGAGTGTTCCAATTTCCTCATTAACCAAGTCAAGTACATCTTCTGGTCTCATTGAATTGCTGCTTCATACTGGTCAACAATGACAGATTGTTTGTTCCCTTTTAGCTTCCATTCTTCTTTCTGTTGTCCTCTCTAAATCTCTCATCTCATAAATATAATTTTCACATAAATCCAAGCGTCTTGTAAGGAACAAAAGATGACACGTTAGTTTACTCCTTGCTCATTAATGTCTAACGTATTATTCTAAGAGACATATTGTATCTTTCAACTGGTCTATTTTTTATTAACATGCATCACTATAAGAATAGTTTGACATATTTTTTTTAATATTGCTCAGTTTCTTTTGATATTCTTCAATTCCCCATGCTTAGTCAGAGTCATACGTCCCAACAATTACTTTCCTACATTTGTAATTACTCAATGTTAATAACTAGAGCGATACGTGTTAAGAAAAACTTTATTGAGTCAATCATGGGTTAATATAGTCAATAGTGATAACAACAAAATGGCCTCTATTCATCACTTGATTTAAGTGATGAAAGGGTCCAAGTTGTAAGTTTTATCTACAACAATGATTTATCTATTGAAACATTTTGCTACACTATTCATAATTGCATAAAAATACATCGACGTCTGACTTTTGAGTCTTTAGCATGTTAAAGGGGTAAAACAAAACTTGTTTATATTTGACTCTTTTCACAACAGTTGACCAAGTTACACGAACAATGAGATGAAAATTTCTACGAAAGATTACCATTTTCTCGCAGAATTATGTTCAACGACCAAAATTGTCTTCAGCTAGTATTTAAAGACCTTAGAACGCTTCACAATGATGTTCTGAGGACTGGTATTCAATTAGGTTTAAACAATTTTATTCACTTGGGTTTACATGTTTACAATTTTATCGTCTTCAAAGTATTCTCCATTTGAAGCAATGCTTCGGTCCAAACGCATTTTCCACTGTTCGAAGCAATCCTGGAACTCTTGCAAAGTGATGCCTTTTTTAACGCCTCCGTCGTTTTTTTTTTTTTCTTCACCTCTTCCACATCTGCAAAACGTTTTCCTTTAAAGACTTTTTTTCATTGGGAGGAACAAAAAAAAAAGCTGCTGGGAGCAAGATCGGGTGAATACGGAGGGTGGGTAAGCGAAGTCATGCCATTTTTGGTCAAAAACTCTCATACCAAGGCGGTGTACGCACCACTCTCCATTTTGCCGCAAGTCGTGGCGTTTCCGTCTCACCGCGTTTCGCAAACGCTTCAGAACCGCCAAGTAAAATGTCTGCTTAACAGTTTGAGGAGGAATAAATTCTGTGTGGACAATTTCTTTCGCATCGATGAAACCACTGTTTCGGTTGCCATTTTCTCCAGCAGGAAACAGAATTTCAAGAAAGCACGCTGTTCCTTCGTTTCAGTCATCGCAAAAATCGATGAACAGGAAAGAAGCACCGCAAAACAAAGACGCGCCATGTGACAGTAGGACTCCACACGCCGATGCCGGTCGGTACACAGATGCCTGAAGGTCGCATCAAGTGGCTTCAAGCGGCGGAAGTCTGACCTACAACGGGCTTGTTCCACAGAGAACGTTTCCAGTTACTTTTGGGTACCCTCTCGTACATATGCGATGTCTGAGGAAGCTGTCTATAACGATGGCTAACTGGACATTATTTTCCATCCTGATTTATACCGGACGATCAAAGGAAGCACATCATCAATTAATGCTAAACAGGATCTCAACCGTTCTTCTGGTTGGATGACATTAACGAACACTTTCCTCCGTCGACAACGAGTTGAAATCGGATATTAAAGAAGTAAATATTTCTGCATAACAGGTTACATGCATAAATGACTTATTACTGAAATGAAAGTATGTGTATACTAACTTCGTGTATACAGTATCACTTTCAAGTAAATTTGATCGGCTATGACAATTCAACTCAATGTATACCTCACGATATTATTAACAACAATTTACGACATATCCTGTACAATCAATAAGATAAAAAAAGAACGTTACGAAAAAACATCGACGTTTTCGCGCAGAATTGAGTCCGACGACCAAAAGTCTTCAGTGAGTATTTGCACTAGTCTAGGATTAAAGCCATCAATTTAAAACCTTTAAAATGCGTCACAGTGATATACAGACGACTGCTATTCAATTAAGATTAGCCATTCATAAGTTACCCTCGTGGTTTTTATCAGTAAACACCTTGCGCTTGCTATTAAAACGTTAATCAACAATGGTGGATCTAAGGTTTTTGCTACACTCCGCGCGCGCGCGCGCGTGTGTGAGATTAAACGTATCATTGTATAGAATCCTTATAGCATTGTTGGAATAAGTGTAAGAACCAGATATTAATGCCTCCCTTATTCATTTTCTCGGCCTTTAGTCTATGTGCCTCATTGTTTCTTGACGGCTTCTTTTCTTGCAAGGTTGTTACTTACCACAATCCGAGGTCTATATTTAGATTTTTAATTGAGTCCATCGTCAGAAATATATAAAAGAGTCATAGCAAAGTAAAAAAAAAATAAGAAAATGGAAAATTAGAAAAACGATGAAAAAATCTAATATTTGCTTTAACCGAAACAAAATTAACGAGTCGATGACCCAGTTAGAAATGTGCTATAATCTTTTTGGCTGGTATATCCTAAGTTCGTATTCTATCAGGCATCGCTATGTTGTTGGTGGTGGAGGTAGCAGCGGCATCACAGATCGATTAATTATCTACCACTACTAATGAATACCTCTTCAAATAAATTCTACTTTAATTCGTTTCACCGGAAACTGAAAACTAAGCACTCTTCGTTTCTACTTTTTCGTTCTCTTTCATTTTTTTTTATGTGTTATTGTTTTTTTTTTTGTATTTTTTCTTTTCTCATTGTCTAATATCCTAATTGAAACCATTTCATTTCACTTGCTATAAAATATTAACGGATGCCAGTTGCTGTCTCAATCAACATGGCGAGCAGACTGTCCTCACAGTAAAGCAGATTCTATGTTTGTCATAGGAACCTTCGAACTAACCCTTCCAAAATAAGTTATCGGCTTCATCAACCATGTTATGGGAGCTCTCTTTAAGTTACTACATGTCATTAGATAACAATAACCTAGCCCTGAGAAATATTCTCTCTCTCTCTCTCTCTCTCTCTCTCTCTCTCTCTCTCTCTCTCTCTCTCTCTCTCTCTCTCTCTCTCTCTCTCTCTCTCTCTATGCATCCCCCGCTTTTTTATTATCTCTGAATAAAAATTATCATTAGATTAACAGTTTTTGTTTTCAGTTCCTAAATAGATTTGTTGTGTTCACAGAACTTGTGCAGAAGATATTACATTTGTTATCAACACATGTACAGGTAAAAGGTAAAATTACTTTCTCGACCATGCCAATTCATAAGGGCCGGTTTCCCGTTTTCCATGACTTATAAATTCCCCACCTGGACGGGACGCCGATCCATTGCAGGATTATTCATTTTTGCCAGCTGAATGGACTGGAGCAACGTGAAATGAAGTGTTTTATTCAAGGACACAACACGTCGCTCGGTCCAGTAATCGAAACTACAATCTTTCGATCATGAGTCCAACACCCTAACTACTAAACTACCCGCCTCCACTAACACATGTACATTAAACCATGAGACAATTGTATCATTGAAGCTTCCATACACCAATTACAGCCACTTTGATCGTTTCAGCAGCAGATTTCACGCAGGTGTTTCGGTAAACAAACACTTATTACGAGGGGGTAACCAAAAGTAGCTGGAAACGTTCTCTGTGGGACAAATCCGTTGTAGTTCAGACTTCCACCGCTAGAAACCACTTGATGCGACCCTTAGGCATCTGTGTACTGACCGGCGTCGTCGAGTGTTGTCCTATTGCCATGTGGTGCGTCTTTGCTTTGCAGTGCTTCCCTGTTTGTCGATTTTTGCGACGGCTGAAACGAAGTAACGACGTGTTTCAGTGAAATTCTGTTTGTTTGCTGGAGAAAACAGCGGCCGAAACATTTGTCATGCTTCAAACAGCTTACACGGCCGCTGAATTTGGAGGACCGTCACCGAACAATTGACGAACTTGTTGATGAGACCGTCGTGTCCTGGAGCCTCTGCCAACGAATTTTGAACGAAAAATTGCGAATGAAAAGAGTTGCAGCAAAATTTGTGCGTCACTTGCTCACAGAAGACCAAAAACATTTACGGCTGAATACGTGTCGTGAACTAAATAAAGAGTTGGAAGTTGAGCTGGACTTTTTTTTTCGAAGATCATCGCTGGTGACGAAAACTGGTGCTACGGAATTTGCAGATGTGGAAGAGGTGAAGAAAAAATGGACGGAGGCGTTAAAAGGCATCACTTCGCAAGAGTTCCAGCACTTCTTCGGACAGTGGAAAACGCATCTCGACTGATGCATTGCATCAAATGGGGAATACTTTGAAGGCGATAAAAGTGTAAACATGTAAACTAAGTGAATGAAATATTGCAAAATTCCAGTTTCTTTTGAGTACATCCTTGTACATCGTAGTAGATGCAGTGTGCTCTTACAATTATGTTCTGCAATCAGCTGCAACAATTTGGAATAATCGATTCGGTTTCATTCCAAACGGAAGTGTGTCATATCTGAGATGAAGGAACTTTACACCAGAAATACCAGAGGTTCATTTTTAACCCATTTCAATTTTCGATCTGCTTTTGCACAAAACACATAAACAGTAGCATTTTGGACTTTCACTTCCTTTCAGGTCCTTTCATGAATTTCGGAGTTTTAAAGTAGTTTTCTTAAAATATGTGCGTCTATCTAGAAAGTAAAACTATCTGGTACTTTTAGTGTTAACATGGGTTGATGAACTCGGGTAAAGCCGACTGCAGGCACGATATACTCATGCACGAGTATTGCTGGCATTTTGCATGGGCAATAACGGTTAGTAATAGTCTTCCTTGATTACAAGTGGACATCCATCATTATTATTATTATTATTATTATTATTATCATCATCAGATATGTATGTATGTATGTATGTATGTATGTATGCATGTATGTATGTATGTATGTACGTATGTGTTATGTCTCAACGCTACTGCTATCTAGCACCTTCGGATGATCTCTACTCAACTACTACACAACTGCTACTCAACTGCTACTCAACACTCCTACCACGGCAAGACTACCTATATTTATATGTCTTGGGAGATCCTACTTCTTCACCTGGGGGCGTCGACACAACAGTATGGATGTGTTATGGTTATTTAAAACTAGACCAAACTTGATCGAGCAGACCCATCATGAAAGTGTAATCATCCTTTTACACTTTTCATAATAATAACAGCATATCTTGTATTACATTATCTGATGCATCTTTTGTGTTTTTTAAGACAGTAAATTATAACTCAAAAGTGTGAGCTCCAATGCGGGGAACCTCAACTGATAATGTGGCATAATGGCGTGTGAGCGTAGATCAAACGCTGCTCTACATTTTTTTTTATTCCATTCTCCAGAATGAAATCCAGTTAATTCTTAACAGAGAGAGACAATAGACACAGTCATATGAATAATCCACAAAGGCAACCACTAGACTAAGTTTCTAAATGTTTGCTGCTATTCCTAATTCTTGAACATCATTAATTGCTGTTTCCTTTAATCTTTCTTGTATTTCTCCATTTTGTCTTTACTTTCAACTTTCTTCAATTCTTTAACTATCTGTGGCATTATTTTTGAAATGCTATAACTTCTCACTAATGATCTTTATATTCAAACCATGTGTATGCAAAAGAAGATAAATCGATAGATAGATATAAGGAGAGAGTGAGAGACAAACAGATCGAGATATGAAGGAGAGTAACCATGACCTCATATTTCACACGCTAGCTACGCAGACAGTTACACAAACACACACACCTACCTACTCGTTCACATACATACGCATATACACGCAAATATATATATATATATGTGTGTGTGTGTGTGTGTGTGTGTGTGTATCAAAATAAGCAAGAAGGATATCCAGAGGTAATGCAGTACGATCGTTTCATGCAACTCCATTTAATTGAACAATGCAATCATTACATCAATTTAAAATGCAGAGCAATCCTCAGCTGCACAGAGACATAGAATTTAATTAAATTAGAACAGATGGACAAATTGGTAT
>NC_068981.1:73184519-73184999 GCF_001194135.2 Octopus bimaculoides | reverse complement strand
TATATATATATATATATATATGTATGTATGTATGTAAGTGTGTGTAAATATATATGTAGATGCGCATGAAAGCCAGGCAGTGTAATATTCTTGTCTACTCTAGGCACAGGGCCCGAAATTTTGGGGGAGTGGAGTCAGTTGATTAGATCCATTCTAGTGCTTAAATGGTTCCTAATTTATCGACTCTGGAAGGATGAAAGGCAAAGTTGACCTCGGCGGAATTTGAACTCAGAACATAAAGACAGACGAAATACCGCTAAACATTTCGCCCAGCGTGCTAACGTACCTTATTTCATTACTGCCCACAAGGAGCTACACACAGAGGGGACAAACAAGGACAGACAAACAGATTAATTCGATTATATCGACCCCAGTGCGTAACTGGTACTTATTTAATCGACCCTGAAAGGATGAAAGGCAAAGTCGACCTCGGCAGAATTTGAACTCAGAATGTAGCGGCAGACGAAATACCGCTAGGCA
>NC_068981.1:73178238-73183783 GCF_001194135.2 Octopus bimaculoides | reverse complement strand
ATGTATGTATGTATGTATGTATGTATGTATGTATGTATGCAATTGTGTACTTCCTTGTAGTCTTTTATTCTTTTATTTGTTTCAGTCATTTGACTGCGGCCATGCTGGAGCACCACCTTTTAGTCGAGCAAATCGACCCCAGGACTTATTCTTTGTAAGCCTAGCACTTATTATGTCGTTCTCTTTTTGCCGAACCGCTAAGTTAGGGGACGTAAACACACCAGCATCGCATGTCAAGCGATGCTGGCGGGGACAAACACAGGAAATTTTTCCAGAAAACATTCAGAAATTCATAGAATTCTTTCTTATTTAACATTTTTCATCGCTTGTTTATCTACACAGTTATTAATTTATAATTTCTACAGCATCAAACGATTGTCGATAACTTTCAACCTTTAAATGTTTACATTTCGGATCCTTGATTTTTCATCTCTCTAAATCTGTCCCCACATTCTCCTACACACATCACTTGACAGTTCGTCATACAGTCTAACACTTTTCATTTTCTCTTCAACACATTCCCATCTGTAATGACCTGCCGGTTGATAAGCCAAGCCTAAAACTAATTATAACCATTTCATTACTTTAACTACTCCAGCTACTAACTTTACTTCCCTCTACCCGATTTAAACCACCAGCTTCCCCACTATTATTCTAATAAATTGTAGAATAAGGAAATGAAACAAATTTTGTAAATGTCAATGCTATCTGAATGTATGTGGGGTGCATAGATACACTCACATATATATATGTGCTGTGTGTGTATGTGTGTGTGTGTGCGCGCGCGTACGTGTGTGTACGTGTACTTACGTTTATATAATATGTGTGTGTGTGTGTGTGTGTGTGTGTATATACATATATACACGTGTATGTACATACATACATATATGCATATACTCATACAAACATACACACGTGTACACATTCATAACGTGCATGCATTCATACATACATACATACATACATACATACATACATACGTTGTTGTTGGCACTCCGTCGCTTACGACGTCAGCGTGATACAGTGTGACAAGGCTGACCCTTTGAATTACAGGCACAACAGAAACAGGAAGTAAGAGTTAGAGAAAGTTGTGGTGAAAGAGTACAGCAGGGTTCGCCACCATCCCCTGCCGGAGCCTCGTGGAGCTTTAGGTGTTTTCGCTCAATAAACACTCACAACGCCCGGTCTGGGAATCGAAATCGCGATCTTATGACCGTGAGTCCGCTGCCCTAACTACTGGGCCATTGCGTCTCCATCACATACATACATACATACATAGGATCTTTTAGGTTTGACGGGCAACATTTTTTATGTAGTGTTTTTGGTACCGAAACACTTTCAAACTTCGTATACTTGTATATTTTGTGGTATAGAACAGATAAAAAATTTTCTATTCGAAGTTAATTCACGTTAAAAATTGTCTTATTTCGATAATTTCTACTAATCACTGACGTCTATTCAGTTGAAAACAGTTAGCGCTGTAACGGTATATATCGTATTAATCCCCGTTAGTTCTGACATTTCCGATTAACTAGACTGTTAACCCTAACCCTAACCCTAACCCTAAAACTAACCCTAACTCTAGAATCCGAACTCTAAAATTGTTACACACACAGATACGCACAGCGTAATTTATTATATAAACAATATATGCGTATAAATTACGATTAAACCGGATGAAATATGTCACAGGGAATAACATTTTTATGACCGGCCAGCAGTAACTCTATTCAACTGAATAGACGTCAGTGATTGGTTGAAATTGCAGAAATACGACAACTTTAACATGAAATAACTTGCGATGTACAAAATTTTGTTAAGAAGGTTAAGAGAAGAAGTTGTTTTATATGACACATTCTATCAGTGTCCCAAGTTTGAAAGTGTTTCGTTAAGAAAACAAATGTTGCCCGTCAAACACCAAAGGCCCCATACATACATACATACAACCGGAAAAGGAAGTGTCACACAGTAAGACCGTAGTGCTAAACAAAAGCTTGGACTGCTCTGGATTTAAACAACAGTAACCCGATAAACAACAGCAACTAATCAAATAAAGGAAGGCGAAAGACCTGGTCGAAGGCCCACCCTTCCGAGTTCTTTTACAGAGTTTAAAAACACTGCAATAAGTGTGTGGTTCTGAGAAGGGAATATGTTGAATAAAATCATAATTAACTGATAACACTGTATTTTTTAAAACATAGATCCAGGTTCTTTTCAGCACAACTTCGTTTATCTATGTTCAGACCCATTTTAATTATGTTTTGTCTCTCGCAACAGCTGATTGCGGATTTCGTGAAGCTTGTAGTTCGCCCAATAGATATGATACTATTATACATAAGTGGTTCTCCATCTTATTGTCTTTGCGATTTACTAGAAATCATATATAAATCATATTTACTGATACACTTTATACGGAAAGCAAAAAGTTACTAGGACTCGCAGGGCCCAAATCATAACAGTCGTTCGAAAGCCAGTAGGACTGGGTAGCATGTATGATACTTTTGCAAATTGTTTTAGGTGCCTAAGTAGTTTGTGTTCAGACCAAGAGCCCCGCCTCTCGGCTCTCCAATCTCTCGATCCACTAGAATATCGAGGATGTGACCGGAGAGAGAGAGAGAAAGATCTAAACCAGCACTAAACTGGTACTCGTTTATTGCTGAGTAAACCAGTGCAAAGAGGAAATGAAGTACCTTGCTCTAGAACACGATGTACCACCCAGTCCAAGCATCAAATTCATGACCTTACGACCGTGAGCCGAAGAATCTAATCACTAGGCTCCGTGCCCTGAAATCAACTTCGGTTTGAATGTCTAAAGAAAACATTTAATGAACACTAGCGTAGCTAGATGGGGTGGTCCACCTCGAGCGGCACTTTTATGGAGGCGGTACCACTTCATGGTCTACTGTAGACAATATGTACTTCTTGTGCAGGCCCGGGGGTGGCAACTTGATGGGACGCCCCAGGCTACACACTCTAGCTACGCTAGTGTCGAAGGCTGATGCATTGACAGAATCGTTAGACAAGCTGCTTTACAGTCGTTATTCTGACTCTTTGCGTTCCGAGTTCAAACCTTGCCACGATCAGCTTTGCTTTTCATTCTTGTGAGATCGATAAAATATTTCCCTCTCTCAACTTTCTGGTATTTTGCCTATGTTAGAAACAATATTAATAATGACCTTTTTGTATACAATGCTCAAGCACAGTAAAAGACGTGATAGAAAGCAACAATAAGTGAAGTAAAGAAAGACAGCAAAGCTAGCTAAAAGTGCATGCATAGTTCATAGAATAAAGCACAAAAATCTATAAAGAAGAAAGTATACATACGCACGTCAGGAGTAGGTTGGTGAATTTCGGAAAGCATGGAAATTTCGAAGGATGCAGTTTCCTGACTAACAACCGATACAGGTATTTCATTTTATGCATCGGCAACTCATAGCGTGCAAGCAAAGAATCCTTTCCGACAGTCGTGGGTGCTACGCTATTTTCTTTTCTTTTCTTTTTTTTAATAAGCATATATACCAGTGGAAGAAATATGAAATTCAGAAATCCAACGATATTGTTAGGAAAACGGTCGATAATCTTATATTATGTTAAATTGTATTATATTAATATATATTGTGTTATATTATTGCATTATATTATTTTACTATAATTAATTGGGATCTGGTACATGAACTGGTGTCAAGGAATCTAGATTCCTTTTTTGATTTTGAATAGTGATCATGGTCTTGGGTTTTTCTGCAACATGTTCAACAATGTTTACTTCTCTATACATCATTTATCTTTTACTTGTTTCGGCCGTTGCACTACGGCCATACTAGAGCACTGTCTTGAAAGGTTTTAGCCGAAACAAATCGAACCCAGGACTTCTGTGTGTGTGTGTGTGTGTGTGTGTGTGTGTGTGTGTGTGTGTGTGTGTGTGTGTGTGTGTGTGTGTGTGTGTGTGTGTGTGTGTGTGTGTGTTTAAGTCTGGTACTTATTCTATTGGTCTCTTTCCTGAACCACTATGTTACAGGGACGTAAACAAACCAACACCAGTTGTCAAGTGCTGGGGCGGACAAACACACGCAAAGACAGGCAGACAGACACACACACACATTGATGGGCTTCCACATAGTTTCCATCAACTAAATTCATTCTGAAAATATTAGCTGGCCCAGAGCTATAGTAGATACTTCCCAAGGCAGCATAGAGCGGGACTAAACTCGAAAACCTCGTAACTGCAAAACGAGCTTAGTGTGGTTATTGCGCTCGCAACCTCGCTTTATACCTTCACAATTTTATTCTTCTTGAGTTTAATTAGTAATTACAACACATCAGAGTAACCATTCTGATAAATTAAAAATGAAGAGAAAAACAAGCAGTGGTACTTGGGGAGAACTTATGTTCAGTCTTTGGTCGGTTTTTACAAAACAGCAAGACATATTAGGTTATTTTGCTCTTCGTGTGTATTCGTGACCACAAGATCATTTACAGATTTCCTAGAATTTTCTTTTATCCTTTACATGTTTCATTTATTAAACAACGGCCATGCTGAGGCACTGCTTTGAAGAATTCTTAGTCAAATTAATCAGCCCCAGCAGTAATCTTTTTTAAAGCCTGGTATTTATTCTATCGGCCCCTTTTACCGAACCGCTAAGTTGTGAGGGCGTAAACATACACACCTACATACATATACACACACATGCACACATATATACGACTGGCTTCTTTCGGTTTCCATCTATTAAATCTATAGTAGAAAACATTTGCCAAAGGTACCACGCAGTGGAACTGAGCCTGAAACCATGTGTTTGGAAGGCAAGCTTCTTACCACACAGCCACGCTTGCGTATTATATATATATGTATAACAAGTTAGATGATAAGTTGTGTGAAACACTTGGCTTCTAAAATGGAACAAGATGACATGATATAATAAAGGAAATTAGGGAGAAGGAAGGGAAATTAGGGAGTCGGAGCTTCGTTTAATTTCTGTGGCCTGCGGTTCGACAAAGGTGACGATAAAATAAATAGCAAGCGTAAAGATAAGTACTGAAGTCCATCCGGTGGATTAAACCCTTGAAGATGGTGCTCGAGTCTAGCTGTGGTTTAAGGACACGCGCACTCACACACTTACACACACATGCATATGTGTGTGCTTATGTGTGTACATACATACTACATACATACTACATACATATTACATACATATACATCTATATGAGTGGAAATATATATGAAAGAAGGTTTGAAAATGCACTTATTTTAAAGATATTTATTTACTTAACCGGTTTCACTTTTTAAAAAAAAGATTATCAAAAGTCTTTGAGAATAATAAAAAATGTTAAAAAACAGTTTGAGTATTAAAATGCATATTTACATTCTTTGATGATAAAATATATTTAAAGTATAAAGCTTTGTATGAACTTTGTAGTGAGTTCATACAAAGCTTTATACTTTAAATATATTTTATCATCAAAGAATGTATATATGCATTTTAATACTCAAACTGTTTTTTAACATTTTTTATTATTCTCAAAGACTTTTGATAATCTTTTTCTAAAA
>NC_068981.1:73176646-73177950 GCF_001194135.2 Octopus bimaculoides | reverse complement strand
ATATATATATATATATACTGAGAGAGAGAGAGGGGGGAAAGAGAGGCATAAATAGACTGACATAATGACACTGGTTATGAATACAGAGTCCACCACAGCCTCAAGACGGCTTCGGAAAATGGCATATACGTTCCTCGCTATAATCCTGGGAAGATCTTCAAACACCGCCTTGATCTTGGCCACTAGCTCAAACTTGGTGTTGCAAGCAGAGCAGTTGGTGTCTTTCTCAATCGCACCCCTACATATAGTGTTCCATGACATTTCAATCAGGAGAATCAAGAGGCCGGAAATTGAGGCTGGTGAAGTTGTGGATATTCTCCGACAATCAAGACCGGATTTAAACCATGTTGTGGGCACTTCAAATTCGGTGGGCCTCTCATACACAAGAATTAAAATATTGGAAAATCAGCCAATTATAATCTCAAAGATCCTTGATTGCATGTAATGAATTTGACGTGTTAGAAGAGAAAGTTGAAATAAACAACTGAAAATGTCGCTTCATAGATATATTTTTCAAAACAAATTTTTTTTCTCACATATCGACTTGCAGTGTTTGACTTTTCCTTCATTGTGAAAAATACAATGAAGGAGTTACAAATGCGAGTTGCAAATGCTTCAGAATGTATAATATGATAAAATGACAGAAAATTGCGAAAAAGAAAAGTATACCATTTTAGTGGTGGTTGCTGGTTCAATAAGTGTCCTAAATATATTTGTTTTAAAAAAGCTTCCCTTCATTGTTTTGTAATGCCTGAAAGAAGGAGAAAATCCTAGCATAACTAGGGATATTCCAACAGCTATTCCAAAAGTCTGCTTTTACAGTTTTCTGTAAGGAGAGGTGAGGCACAATGAGTAATATTTACTGCATTTTTAACTTAGACAAAAAATATACATATTCTTATAAATGTTCATTACTGAACAAAAACTACATCAGCTGAGTAAATAGCCTTCTCTAAATGCATTAAAAACACTATAACATATTCAGAACACTATTTCAGAAAATTATTTCCGTTCTCTGAGCATATAAAAGACAAATTTAGATGGGGCAAAATGAGTAAGACAAGATAAAGTAAATACCCTTTCAATTCTCCAGAATTGCATATGAAAAAAATACTCATACACGTCAATATCGATTCTTAAACAGCAGAAAGATCAGAAATTCAACAAAAATTTTAAATAACTAGATCAAATGAAAGAGAATCATGGAAAACTGACACGATACGAAATTAACGAAAAGCTAAATCAAAAAATATCAACGTAAAATATTCTCTATAGTTTTTTCACAATCTGCAAGTGACTCTCGG
>NC_068981.1:73174681-73176276 GCF_001194135.2 Octopus bimaculoides | reverse complement strand
ACACACACACACACACACACACACACACATACACACACTCACATACACACAGATCATACCTACATCCATACATACATACATACATAAATATATACATACATTTTCAGTCAGGACTGGTAGTTTTTTTTTCTTTTTCTTTGTCATAGAGGAAATTGTAAGGGGACTGATGTCCCTAACGTAGAAAAGAATCTATAGCTACTTTTGGGACTGGTAGCAAACTGATTTTAATTGTTATCATCAAAGTGAAAACATTTATGGCTATTTATCATTAAAGAGATTCCATTACATTTTTTTAAGAAGTAAGATGCTTGTAATTCGAAGACAGCCTCTTCATACAAGATTGCTGGGAAGTGGAAGGGCCTTTTTGTATTGAGTGCACCATATCCTTCGTAGAAACGGTGCCCATTGTCGAGGACCGCCCGGAGCAATTGCACCCTTGGCACCCCTATAAATCCGGCCCTGCTGACAATCACTTTAGGTTCTTTCCGGAGGTTTGGCAAAATGCCGAATCTTGCTGCCACGCATATGGCCTTCCAGCAGCAACCTTTTCCAGTAGCCGTATGAACTGAGCCTAAGACCCTGTTCCAAGATGTGGGAATGTGAATTCCAGCATATGGACGCAGTCGGAACGCCTGCTTTGTCTCTTCTAGCTGGCCACGGATTCGTGGTTACATCTTGCAACATTTACAGCATTCACGGAGCATTGAGAAATAGTCATGATGTCGACATTTTGATATCGGTCGCGATTGATCATGGTATAGATAACTCTTTCACAATATGCAAACGGCTTCCAATCCTCCATGTCAGCTAACTTTTTTCACAACTACAACTTTAATCCTTATGCTTCGCAACACTGCTGACCATTCACCAATACGTCAAGCTGTCCCTGAAAAAATAAATAGAAAATTCGCCAGATTTAACCCAAACACTCCGTATAATACGTAAGCAAGGAAATTGAAAGAAAATATCTCAGTTGGGTGTTCCACATACTGAATCCAAATACGGTAAGGTCTGGCATATTAATACATTAAGATGAAAAATTCCATTATCACCGATTGTCCATGAGAGTGGGCGCTAACATGCTTAATGTACTGAACCAAGAATTTTTAATTAATTTCAAGATTTTCTCACCTGCCTTACGTGAACGGATTTAGTAATTAAGATATTGATTGGCTCTTCTCACTATGGATGTAATTTAAGTTAATCAAAATGTCTTTGCTCAATATTTTAAGTAAATTAGCGCCCTCTTTACTAATTATTTTCCATGATGCAGTTGAATTTGGTTATTTTCTCTTTGTCTTTATGTATATGTATACGTATATGCACGTGCGTATGAGTAGTGTATATGTACGTATGTATGTGTGAATGTGTTTGTGTATAGATAGATAGAGAGATAGATAGCCAGATAGACAGACAGTCAGACAGACAGACAGACAGACAGACAGACAGACAGACAGACAGATAGATAGATAGATAGATAGATAGATAGATAGATAGATAGATAGATAGATAGATAGATAGATGACATTGCGTGAATCAAGAAGTATTGAAATAAATTTAAATATTCAAAGATTTTGTGTGTGTGTGTGTGTGTG
>NC_068981.1:73169504-73172117 GCF_001194135.2 Octopus bimaculoides | reverse complement strand
ATATATATATATATATATATATATATATATATATATAGGTTATGAGCGAAAGTGGTGTCAATTAGACCCAGATGTTTCAGGTAATGCTGAGTAAGTGCTGTGGATAGACCATAGTTATGCTCCAGGTTCGGTGATTATGTGAATAAGGGGTCCAACGCAGGTCATATATCAGCGTGTGAATTTACGGATTTCGTAATGAGATAAAAAATCAAGGCTATGTATAATATAGAACATTTATAAATAGGTCTTACAGCTGTTTCCAGGATATTTATTATATCCCTTCGTCGGAGACGGTGTGAGAGGATAGTTAAGCAATAGTTAGTTTACATAAAATAGGAAATAGAGAGTGAATGTAGGGATATTGTATTTGTAAATCCATTGTTTAGGCAGAATGGTATACATATAAGGGCAGAATGGTATACATATAAGGGCAGAATGGTATACATATAAGGGCAGAATGGTATACATATAAGGGCAGAATGGTATACATATAAGATTCTTATATGTATACCATTCTGCCTAAACAATGGATTTACAAATACAATATCCCTACATTCACTCTCTATTTCCTATCTTATGTAAACTAACTTTTGCTTAACCATCCTCTCACACCGTCTCCGATGAAGGGATATAATAAATATCCTCGAAATAGCTGTAAGACCTTCTATTTATAAATATTCTATATTATACACAGCCTTGGTTTTTTTTATCTCAATACGAAATCCTTATATTATTGTATTTGGAGATGTTCATGTTGCCAGTTTAGCCGATAAAAACACACGCATTATATATTTGGTGTTAATTTGCTTCAGCTTTATTTTACATTAATCGTATTTCGGCCAGAGTTCTTTCATCACACTTCTGTGACCTCATCAGTGGTCCTTTGCTTTCTTCTTTCTTATTTGTGTGTCTTTCCTTACTAACGATCAGCCATTTTGTATTTTGTATTCCTATTGTATGCGTCTTTATTTGCGCATGCGTATCCTCCATGTGTGTCTATGTTTAGTAAGTGTATGGGGAGTGCCTGTATTATCTGTATCCCCTGTTTATACACGTTCGTTTAATTTGTTTTTATTTATTTATTTGTTCATGTGTTTATACCTACTTATTATTTTTTCTTTTCTATTCTTTCTTTTCTTGTTTGTATATAATTTAATTTTGTTAACGTATATAGTTATTTAATTCCATTTGTTTATCTGTGTATTGTATTATATTTTGTTCATATTGTTATCAGTTTATGGGGATTTTATTCTGTCATATGTTGTGGTGTGTTGGGGGTGTGTACTAGTGTTCCATTCCAGTTTCCTATTCAGGCTAGGTTTATCTTCTATTATGTGTGTAGCTTCTGTAATTTACCTAAGCGTTGCGTCTGTTCTATGTGTGGACTAGATTTTAACTTCTATGTTGTTGAGTTGCCTCCGTGTTCCTGCTCAGCATGCTGGTACAGAACTGATGAGCTCTTCTCTTCCTATGCTCTGTGCTGTTTCCCCTACGTACGTCATTGTCTTGTTACTGCTTCGTCCTTCTGTACATCTTATACTATAGACTACATTTCTGGCTTTACAGTTTGTGGGCTAAATTTACATACAGTACAGTTCCTATCAGTACAGGGGGTTCTACTAAAAGGGTAGGTTCTACCGATAAGGGATTTGATAGTGTTGCCTAGCCTTTCAACAACCTTAATTCTTAGCTTCAGTTTGTCTAGGGCCCTTCTAAAGCGGTACGCCAGTTCGCCTCTAGGGGTGGTGTCGACGAACATGACGTTCTGGTATTTGTGACTATCATACCATGAGTTGGCCTTCCTTATTTTCTTCTTAATCCTTTCAATGGTGTTCCATGACTTGCTCCTATAAAGTTGGCAAATCCCATTCATATCGTTACGTTTGATGGTTTCAAATTTCCTCGTAGCTCCTTTGTATAATCTAATCCTTTCTTTATGACTGTAAATTGAGAACTGCATGTGGTGAATGAAATGTTGTATATGTCTCTTTAACTCTGTAGGGTTGCATATGCAGGACACATTTCGCATTACTCTGACGAGGTCTGCCATGAATATATTGAATTTGGCATTGTCCGTGATAGCTGAGTTCCGGTGGATCAGGTATTTGGAGGCCATAGGTTTGGCATAGTGTGAATGATGGATTCGGGTTTTATTATTCTCAATTTCCAGCCAGAGTTCTGTATCTAGTACTGGTAGTCTATGGTTGTGGTGTTTAGTAGGGTAGTCTATCGTGACCTTAATACTCTGGTGGATGGGGTTAGCTATTTGCTGGATGCTCTCCATAGTATTAGTTTCTATTTCTATTTCAAGAGTACTCTCTTGTGGGGGTGTCTTTACCACTACGTTGATATCATCGACATAGCGAGAGTACATGTTCACAAGTATGGAGTTCTGTGTCAGGCGTTCCTTAAGCCTTCTGTCCCACAATACCAGGAAAAGGTTGGCCACATCAACTTAAACTTAAACGTGTGGCCACACGTTTAAGTTTAACAACACGTTTAACAACCTTTTCTAGAACCTCACTGGCCACCGAGTGAGCAGTGCCTCTCCAAATAGAGCTGCTCAGACACCCATGCAGCAACCGAAACCTACCGCTGTCTTTGGGCGATAAG
>NC_068981.1:73168025-73169126 GCF_001194135.2 Octopus bimaculoides | reverse complement strand
TATATATGAAAAGTATTGATATCTAGAAGACCCAAAGAGTGTCGGGGGTAACGCTAAGTAAGGGCTATGGATAGGCCGTGGTTAAATTCTTGGTTCGATAGTGATACGAGTGAGGAATCTAATGTTGGTCTTGTATTAGTATGCATATATATATTAGACAGGATGAGATAACAAATTTAAGGCTGCGAGGAGTTTTCAGGACATTTATAATGAAATAGACTTACGGCTGTTTCTGGGATATTATGAATATCCCTTCATCAGAGACGGTGTGAGAAACTATTTGAGTTCGAATTACTTTCTCTACCTTTTCTACACCTTTTCTACACCTTTTCTCTACCTTTTCTCTACTTTTTCTCTACCTTTATCTCACCCATACCTTTTCTCTACCCATCCCTTAATGCAGCTCTGTCATATTACCCCTACTCACTTATCTCACATTCTTTTACTCCTTACCTTCTCATCTCTCCCTATCCCTCCCCTACACCTATCCCATCCTCCCATCACATTATCTTGACCACAACTAACACTCATTTTCTCACTTCTTTCTCTCTTTCTTCCCTTTTTTCACTCTTTGTTTTTTCTCTCTCCCTTTTTCTTTTTTCCTTTTTCCTTTTTTTCTTTCTTCCTCTCATTTTCTCTTCTTGCTTTAAATTTGACCTATATCCTTTTTCTAATCATACACATCTCTCCTCCCTCCATTTATCCACAAATACTACCAATACATTCTCAAATTTTCATTCACACCACAAAACCCTTTCGAACGAGCAACACTGATTCCACGGCGCCATGACTGAACATGAACTGCTATTGTAACTTACATACCATGAACAGGAAACTTTTTTTACCACTTCTATATACTATTTTCCTGAAACTACAATATATTTATATATCTTATTTCTACTTTCATTCTCTTATTTCCCTCTATATTCCCCATCTCCTCCATTTCCACAATAATTCGAACTCAAATATTTTCTCACACCGTCTCTGATGAAGGGATATTCATAATATCCCAGAAACAGCTGTAAGTCTATTTCATTATAAATGTCCTGAAAAGTCCTCACAGCTTTGGATTTGTTATGTCATTCTGTCTGTCTGTCTGTC
>NC_068981.1:73165198-73167757 GCF_001194135.2 Octopus bimaculoides | reverse complement strand
ATATATATATATATATATATATATATATATACATACATACATATATACGTGTGTGTGTGTGTGTGTATGTACACGCGCGCGCATACACATACACATACACATTGATTTAAAATTCATATTCTGCTGAGTTGAGCACCCTAGAGGTTTTACACACAACCAACAACAAAACAGAATATTAGGTCAACATTTATTGTATTTGCTCTGTTCCATGGTGACATACTTCCTATATAGTTAATTGATTGATTCTTGTTCTATTCTTCTAAACACCATACAAAAACAAGCTGTCTGCAAATATAGAACAAATATGAAATATTAAATGTACAAACAATATGTTGTTTCGAATTACTTGCTGTTGATGTTGGGTATTTGGAAACTAATTTTTTTCATGCTTACCTCTTTTACACGATAAATGGATGAACTAAAGATTAAACGGTGTGTGTGTGCGTGTATGTGTGTGTTTGTGTGCGTGTGTGTATGTGTGTGTGCGTGTGCATGTGTGTATTCCTCAGAGAAAATTGTTAAATTTTGGAATAATTTTCCTCGAATTAATTTTTTGACTACTTTATGTTGTCTTTTCATTCATGCTCTCTGAGTGAATAAAACGTTTATCAGAAATGCATAGGTCACCTAAAAGACAAATCATAGGTCGTCGGAACTTGCATGTCTTCACAGACTCCAGCCCACCATGTTACTGAACGCTCTACGCTCATGACCAGCACATCACCATGTTGTAAACTAGCGAAGGATGAACGTTACTACCAACGTCCTTGACTGTATATTTCGTCCCATGCTGTATACGTAAACTGTTATCTCACAACCATAAACTGGTAAATATTTTTCAATTTTTGAAAAACCTTTTAGTTTTGGATAGGATATTCTCTTCCTTTTATATAAACTGTCAAATTTGGTCTGAACAACTTGTAATATGAAGTCCCCCATCTCTCCCCCCCCCCGAGTGAAGGAGTTTAGTGCATTAAGTCCCGCTGTCATCTCAGCTTGTCACACCATGTCATTCTTCTTAAAGATCAGAGCATACGCTCCAATATTCTCTTTGGTTAGTGGAGCGCATCTCGGTCAGGGTTTCCGATGTGTATGAGTATTTTCTCCATTTTGAATATCAGTTACATGTTATTCTCCTTTTTGCCTGTTCCCAATGATGTTCTTGGGCATAAAAGACAAGTGTCTTTAGTAATATGCATCTCTCTAGTTTCTTTTTTTTTTGTGTGTGTTTTTTTTTTATGAGAGCCTCTGTATATAGAAAGTTTTCCTCTGATTAGCTACAGTGGCAAAATTGTTACATATTTTGTTGTTACTCTTAACGGTATTACAAATATCGTTATTTTATTCATTTCATTAAGTTTAAATGTCTTCCGTTCTACTTGTTCCGTTACATTGATTTTCTCCTTTTCATTTATTAAACATTATGTTGCTGTTTTCAAATTATTTCTTCGTTCTCCTTTTCATTTATTAAACATTATGTTGCTGTTTTCAAATTATTTCTTCGTTTATTGCTACAACTATCTGTGATGAAAAAAAACATCAACGAAAACATGTGAGCCATAGCGGGGCTCTTAACGTTGCACACAGTACAAATGAAGGCTCTTTCAAGCATTATCACATCACATGCAAGATACTTTTACTGATGAGCACGCAACATATATGTATACCCTATACAATAACCATCAAATCTAATGACACATACTCTGTAGCAGGGGTTCTCAGCCATTGTTTACCTAAGGACCCCTTTGATTTCTATTTTATTCTGGTGGATCCCACCGCAAAGGCATTCGCTGTCTAAAAATTAGCTTTATAGAAACAACTTTCAAAGTTTTCATTTTGTTTTTCACACATTTCCCTGTGTATGTTGAACTATGTAAAATGTTAGAGAAAGAAATCTAGCTGTTTCTTGCAATATATACCACTATATGCATCAAAAGCGAAGTTTTTTCAGGGGCTCTTAAAGTACTATTGTGGATCCCCAATTTACTATTTTGTTGCGTGGAGCCCCCACCCCCCAAAAATCTTACATGTGCCCTCAGGGGCCATTTGGACCACGGTTGAGAACCAGTGCTCTATAGAGTCACTACAAAATAAACCTTTCTATTATAGGTCCAAGAGCTGAAATTTGTGGGGAGGAAGAATTCGGAGGGTTTGACTGGTACTTACCTTATGGAACTCCAAAGGATGAAAGGCTAAGTCGACCTCAGCGGCATTTGAACTCAGAACGTAAAGACGAACGAAATGCCGCTAAGCATTTTGTCAGGTGTGCTAACAATTCTGCCAGCTTACAAAATAATATAACATCACACATACACTTCCCAATCACCGCCTAACACTTATTTCTACATATATAGCACCGACACCTCATGCAAACTCACTTCCTTTTTTTAATTGTCTCCCAGAAATATACCACGCAACTAATACTCTACGCAATCACAGTCCATCACTAAAACCCCTAAAACCAACAAACAGAGAATATCAAACACAAACAACATGCAACAAAATAATAAAAATCATACATGTAACACGGAGCACATACAATACACTGAAATCTCTCTA
>NC_068981.1:73161847-73165007 GCF_001194135.2 Octopus bimaculoides | reverse complement strand
AACGTGCAAGTGGTTGAGCACTCCACAGACACGTGTACCCTTAACGTAGTTGTCGGGGATATTCAGCGTGACACAGTGTGACAAGGCTGGCCCTTTGAATTACAGGCACAACAGAAACAGGAAATAAGAGTGAGAGAAAGTTGTGGTGGAAGAGTACAATAGGGCTCGCCACCATCCCCTACCGGAGCCTCGTGGAGCTTTAGGTGTTTTCGCTCAATAAACACTCTGGGAATCGAAACCTCGATCCTATGACCGCGAGTCCGCTGCCCTAGCCACTGGGTCATTGCGCCTCCACTATTCATATCCTATACAACAGTCAAAACGCTAAAATAACAGCAGAAACAACAAACCTGCTCCCACAACAAAGTAAAACAGATGTTCTGTACAAATACAATTCTACATTCCTAAAAGTCAATGCTGAACACACCTTAGGAGGACGGAGCTATATATACCTGTTGGTGAAACAGATACGGATATAAAACTGTTGTAAACATCATTATGGGAACAAGAATCAAACGCGTTCATGCTCAACTTAGGTGCATGACATGTACTAATTATTTTCCGATTATCATAAACTGCAAGGCACGATTTTAATTTAGATCATTAGATTCAGAATTTAATAATGTTATGTACCAACAGCGATGGAATTGCATCATGATCATCATCATCTTCATCATCATCATCATCATCATCATCATCATCATCATCATCAACAGCAGCAGCATCACCATCACATCATCACCATCATCACCGTCATCACTACCACCACCACCATCATCATCACCATCATCATCAACTTTGTTGTCGTCGTCATCGCCATCATCAACATCACTATCGCAACAACAGCACCAATTAGTACTGTATTAAGGAAAGCTTTAAAAGTCTAAAGGAAACAGCAGAGCTGTATTTAATCCGACATAAAAGTAAAGAAATACAGTGGTAGTAATCAGGAACTTTACCAATATCTTCGAGCTTACTGTGATTTATATAGTCTCTGTTAATGGCTTCGGTCATTGGACTGCAGTCATGCAGAATCGACGCTTTCAAACGTGAATTTATATCGGTCTCTAATAATTCATTGCCCTGAATTTGTCGAACTATTAAGTTATGAGACATAGATAACAACACTGATTTTTAAATCATGTAAACGGAAACACATTGACAGATTCAAGGATATTCAGCTGCAATGTCTAACAAGTTGGATAAACATGTAATCTCGTGGTCGCTCACTCCACCTGTTTGAAAGAGTAGGAAAATATCCCTCAAGTAATATCCTTTTGTCTTAAAAAGGGTACATTACACAATACTGTCTGAGGTACAGTATCCGTGAAAATAAGAAAATAAAGAATTGAAAGATTTAGGATTGCTTAACCAGAACTTGACTGATGGGCTACACAATTGCAAAACAGAAACAAAATAAACGAAAGTATAATACAACTCAATAAGACTAATAATTCTTTCTAATTCATAGAACTAGGCCAGCAATTTTAAAGGAAGGTAAGACGATTATACCAACTCTTGTATTAAATTGGTTCTTATTTGATCGACTCCGAAAGGATAAAAGATGAAGTCAATCTCAGCGGTATTTAAACTCAGAATGTAAAGAACCAAAAGAAATGTTATGAAGAATTTGGAAGGAGTGATAATGATTCTGCCAGTTCACTTCCTTTAACGGTTTCGAATTTTGGAACAGTGCCAGTAGCTTTGAGGGAAAGAAGAAGTCGATTGTATTGAACTCCAGTACTTCACTGGTACTTATTTTATCAAACCCGAAAGGATGAAAGGCAAAGTCAAGCTCAGTGAAATTTGAGCTCAGAACATAAAGACGGACGAAATACCGCTATGCATTTTGTTCGCCAGCTGATTCTACCGGCTCACCTCCTTTAGAATAAACCAAATAAGAAATTCTATAAAATGAAAGCAGAGTCAAAGGGTTCCTGAATGTTATTGTGCCAATGCTAGCATTCTAAACGAGAAAGAAAAGACGTATTCCACCTGTGACAGGAAACAAGGGCAACCAGAAAATCTTCCTGAACACACATCACAGTCATAAATGTGGAGCATCCATATATTGTTAAAAGCAATTTCTTCCTAGCGCTAAAACTCTAACACTACTTTTGTGATGAGATGTTGGAAAATTAATAAGGCTCGAGGTATGGGTTATAAACAAAAAAGATAGACTTAAGTAAACATGGTGAACCTCTGAACTTTGAAAGTTGAAGTGAGAGTAAATATATGTATGTTGAAAAGTGTAGAAGTAATATCTGAAATAGCAGTAAGTTTTGGCAGCAGTGATCGCGGTGAAATGAAAGGAAAACCGATTACTCCCCCTTCCTTCTTCCTCTCTGTCATAAGCAATCGTTCATAAATTCCAGCAATGTAGAGGAATTTATTATTGAGATAATAAAAATGTCTAGAAGGTAAATAGAGTGTATGAATCTTTCCCTAACAGAAAACAGAAAGATATGAGAGAAATTACGAGCCTTTCCTAAATGCAAACAGAAAAAAAAAACAATTATTATTTCTGCATCTGGAATGGTTTAAGGTGAGAAAAACTAAAATTCATCTTAATTAGTAACAAAAAAGAAAACCAAAGAGGGAGCTTCTACAAAGTGACTAGTGACTAGATTTGCTAGAAATATCAGCTTAAGTACACTCAAATCATTACCGATCGTCTTAAATAAGGAACAGACAGGATGAATAATATACTTACTACTACACATGAATCTAAAAAGACGAGATAGTCATGACTAGAATGTCTTTTATATCGTAAATGTGCTCGATCAGGGTTTGAGGTAGCGCTAAATAATAGTTTCTGACTTAGTCAGAGGACCAGCAGTTTTGAGGGACAGAGGTTAGTAACATCGACTCTAGTACTAGACTTGTATTTTATTTTATCGACCTCGAAAGGCTGACAGGCAAAGTTAACCTCGTCGGGACTGGGACTCAGAACATAAAGAGCCGAAAAATACACTGACGCTTTAAAGATTCTGCTCAGTAACAGCAGTTTGCTGTGGTTTATACATTTGTTATTCTTTGCTTTTAAATGCAAGAACAACGACTGCAGATATATTCAAGTTAATATAGTGATCGACGGCCATCCGAGACGTCATCGTTTTCATCATTTCACAAAACCATCGAGTTATTATTTTCAGATATT
>NC_068981.1:73156842-73161553 GCF_001194135.2 Octopus bimaculoides | reverse complement strand
AAAACATATATATACGGAATATAAATATGAATACATATAAAAATCTAAAAATAGATATATATATGTTTAAATATATATGCGTATAAAAATTTATGTATAAATAAGCATGAATATTATAAATTCTAAAATATAAAATATAAAGAAACCTAAAGTTTAAAAAATAAAATATCTTACGATCGTTTCGCGCATATTACTACAGTCACAAAGTGATCTAAAGATCATCTTATTATTAGTAATTCCGTTCTTCAGAGATGCATTAAGAACCCTTTATATACTTATATAATATTAATATATATATATTTCTATATATATATATATTTCAATAGTAAGTTTGAATTTCGATATGTCTGTTTGTGTAAGAAAACGTAAGCGGGAAAAAAACTTCCAGTGACTAGTTTTAAGGAGGGGTAATTTGACATGTTTTGAGCGTGATCGAAAAGGCGATAAATTGTAGAGGTGATGCACACAAATCAAAAATAATCTCAGAACAATACAAAAAGAAACCTTATGGTTTTGAGGAATGTGGAAACACCTCCTAGCCACTATTGTTTCCAAATCTTCTCTGACCCGGAGTAATAGCACCTGTTAGAGTCTCACCTATGGTTTAATTAGCATATGAGCGCCTGGATGTAGAAATACTTGAGTTGGTGTCCGAGAGTGCAATATGCCTACTGGGAGTGAGGGAGCCGGGTCTGTTAAATCATCCCTCTAGGAGAAAGATAACTGTATATAAAATTCGCTGATCTAGTGAGACGGGTACCTTGTATTTTGCTTCTGTCTAGGTTCCTTGGTATTGCTACTGACTGTCGCGTTGTGCAAGCCGTTGCCGCGTTGTGCAAGCCGTTGTCGCGTTGTGCAAGCCGCACCCAACTTACAACCCTTGCACAGGCATTGCTAACGTTACCTGTCAGCGATGGTCATGCTCGTCTAACGAATAGACAGCCTTCATATATATATATCTATACATATATATAAAGCAAAGTGTGTGTGTGTGCGCGCACGCGTATATTCCTTATACATTCGAAAGCTTAGTTGTTGAATTTGACGTATGGTGTATCAAATGATTTAGTAACCTTTCGGCTACCAAATAAACATCATTTTATTTACATATTTGCATTACAAAAATTTTACATTATAATCTTTCTATAAATCAACTATCGTAAACGACATTTTATATCACGGCGACAAGGTCACATTTTCTATATGAATGCGTATGTGTCTATCAGTGTGTATGTGTTTGCGCGTTCGTTACGTACGTTAGGCCGGTGTGTCTGTCTTAGCATATGTATGTGGCTGAACCGCCCAACAGTGAAACGTGCCGATTTTGAAAGAGTTTAGTTTAGTTGCGACCTGGACGTTGAACGAACAACAGCGTTCACTTTGAAGTTCCACTGCGTGGATTTTCCTTTTCATCATGGAGAGTTGCAGTTTAAACAGCATTAACTATTATCACTACCTATGTGCTGAAATAGTATTCTGGTTTTTATAACTAGCATGAAGATTTGGCTGATTTTACAGTACTCACAACACTCGCAAATATATCTGGAAAAAAAATGTTATTCTGATTATTATTCGGAAACTTGATGAAATAGAAAGCCTTAGCGGCTCTTTCAGTATAATTACAGAAATGTTATTCCAGTTCTTATAACCAGTTTAAAGATAATGTTTTTTTAACAGTCCCACCGTCCTTATCGTATTCCTGCTATGCGGTTTTAACAGTGTTAGTAATCAACACTGTGCAACCTTTTTACTGTATTAGTCTGTATTTATTCTACAGCCCATAACCTTACACAGTTAAAATATTTAATAAGTGATGTCAAATTATTTTATGTCTTGCTGCATACATCCTTCAGCAAATGTTTTAAATTAATTAACGTTCACAACAGCTACATATTCCTTTGTACACACGTTGTTCAGCGTTCGTTTAAAAACTGTAAAATAATAAATTATTTTTATATGAAAAATTGAATTATGCTTTCTGAATTTTCTTGGAGCTTGACTTTCTTCACCGTGAGATTCAATCCTGAATTTTATAACACTTAGTACATGCTCCAAATAAATGTTGACTATGCGTCATCGGTGGCGCATAGTAAATTTTGCTAAATCGGTGACTTTCCGACGCTGGAATATTTCTTTTATGCTACAGAAAGTATGTTTTGCACCTATATTGACTACATTTCGTTTCACTTGAACTTCGTGTGTGTACATTTTTCTGTTTTCAATATTATCAGTTCTATGAGTAGTGTTTGTGTGTGTGTGTGTGTGTTTCCACGTACGTTACGTCTATAATAAACAATAGTAAAGGACATTTTACGCCGTTTTAATGAGCCCACATATAATGAGGTAGCCATCCTTATGGTAAGTGATCCCCATGAAAATCGTGATGTTTTCATTCGTGGTCGCTCGAGATAACTACCTTAAACGTGTTTCAGAGACCCATCCGTCTTATGATGCTCTCCAGTATCCTCTTATTTTGTGGAATAGACAAGATGAGTATCATTTCAATATTCCACAGATTGAAACTGCAACAGGAGAGCCAATTACTAACAAAAGGTGTCGTTAAATGACTTCTCTTCTTACCAACTGATGTTAAGACCAGAACAATAAAATCAATTATACATGTATCGTGATCTATTTCAGCAATACCTGGTTGATATGTATGCTAAAGTTAAGTGTCAGCGTCTCCTCTACATTCGTAACAATCAAAAAAAGTTAAGGGCTAAAAATTATGTTCATCTCCAAGATGCTCTGAGGACAGATGGTGATATTCGAAACATGAGGCAACTTACATTCTTCCTATCATCATTCGATATGTGCATGAACGAACACAAGATGCTATGACATATGTCAGGACATATAGAAAATCAGATCTTTTTGTCACTTTCATCTGCAAAACTAAATGGGAGGAAATAAAGTCTAAACTTCTTCCACAGTTGCAACTTCTGATATTGCAGCTATCCTCATCAATGGGGGAAGAACTGTTCATTCCTTGTTCAAGCTCCCTCTAAACCTTGCAATGAAAGAATCTCAAATGTGCAACATTTCCAAAAACTCTGCAATGGCAACAGTTCTCCAACAAACTTACCTCATTGTTTAGGATGAGTGTACTGTCACATCGTAGAGCTCGGGGGGGGGGTACTTGACCATACCCGCCAAGACATAAAAACGATAATACGCTCATAGGAAAAGTAGTAGTTTTTCTTGCAAGAGATTTTCGTCAAACGTTGCCAGTTATTCCCAAAGGATCAAAAGTTGATGAGGTCAATGCATGCTTCAAAAAATCGTACCTTTGGAGACATGTGAAAAAACTTCATCTTACGAGCAACATCAGAGTACTTCTACAAGGTGATCGTGCTAGTTTCTTAAGATTGATAATGAAATATTAACATTCAGCTCAAGACTTCAGCTACATGAAATTACATGCAGTCATATGATACTTTCTCTTAGGGATCTTATGGATAACGTATTTCATAATTTATCTGTCAATTACACTAATGTAAACTGGCTATATGAAAGAGCTATGCTAGCCCCAACTAATGAAATGGTTGACAAGCTCAATCACGAGCTTCTTCAAAAGTTAACAGATACCTCGATCAGTTGACAACAGTTGATAAAGATCAAGTTGTTCAATACCCTGTTGAATTTCTAAACACACTTAAACCCACTGGGATGCCACCGCATAACCTGACACTAAAACTGGGTGCTTCCATTATGTTGCTTAGGAATCTTGACCCATCTCACCTCTGTAATGGAACTCGTTTAACTGTTACTTCCACGAAACTCCATGTTCTACAGGTAACAACCATAACAGGTAGTCACAAAGAAAATATCTTTATTCCAAAAATTTCTCTCACACCTACAGATGTTCTATTTGAATTTAAGACATTTCAGTTTCCAGTGAAACTAAGTTTTGGTATTTCATTTAACAAATCTCAAAGTCAATCCCTCAAGGTAGTTGCACTTGATCTCACTGCTACATGCTTCTCCCACAGTCAACTCTATGTTGCTTGCACGTGAGTTGGAAGCAGCAACAATTTATTCATTTCGAAACCAACAAAAAATTACACAATTAATATTGTTTACCCTGAGGTGCTTCAACATTGACAGATTTTCAGTTCGAAATTCTATAATCATTACAATTTGGATATTTTTTTTAATAAAACATAAATATTCTGAAATAATTATGTGAGTATATCTTTACATTTATTGTTTAAAATAAAAAACAGCAGAAGCCGGGCAACGCCGAGTCATTCAGCTAGTATATATGTGTGTCTATGTGTGTGTGTGTGTGTGTGTACAGAGAGAGAGAGAGAGAGAGAGAGAGAGAGAGAGAGAAGCAGAAAATATTTATATTCTTATGCCTTTATACATACACATGTGTTTCAATGAATTAATCACCAGCTTTTCAGTACATCTGCGAAAAGTAGTATTTTTTACTGATATACTGAAGAGGTAAGAGAAATTTACTGAAATCTATATATATAAAAATGAGAATGTGTGTCTGTCTGTCTGTCTGTCTGTCTGTGTGAATCCCTAAAACTCGAGAACTACGCAACCAATTTCGTTCAAATTTTACACATGCCTTACTTAGGGTTCCAGTTGTGTTTTAGTCAAAAAAAATTATTAACTTCTTGCAGAGTTCAAGCACACGGCAACATAATATCTCCTCCACTATTTAAGTATTACGTGTCAAAAGTGAAACAAGAACACT
>NC_068981.1:73154507-73155350 GCF_001194135.2 Octopus bimaculoides | reverse complement strand
ATATATATATATATATATATATATATATATATATATAATACAAATAATATATAAGCATATGCATGTATACATAAATATATGTACATACCTACATCTATATGTATATATAGATGCATATCTGGGTACAGGGCGTTAGAAAAATGAACGGGGACATAAAAACAGAACGGACTATGTTTACAGACAACAGAACGAACACATAGGAAAACAAACAAGCCACTTATGGAATTATTCCTTCATCAGCTGTCTCTATTCTAAAACTAGACATACATATATATACATAAAGAGAGAGCGGGGATGTATTAAACAGAACAGGAGGAGACACGTGGAATGGGGAGTCGTTGAAGAGGTCACGGGATGTGTGACGAAGGATTTCAGACAAAGGATACGAAAAGAAGAACAATAATAAAGCTGAAGTGAAGAACGAATGTTTATTTGGTAAAAAAAAAATGACCGTCATGAAATATAACAATGTGTGTGTGTGTGTGTGTGTGTGTGTGTGTGTGTGTGTGTGTGAAGGCGCATGGCTCAGTGGTTAGAGCGACGATCTTACGACCGTGAGGTTGTGATTTCGAATCCCGGACCGGGCTGCGTGTTATGTTCTTGAGCAAGACACTTTATTTCACGTTGCTCCAGTTCACTCAGCCGTAGAAATGAGTTGCGACGTCACTGATGCCAAGCTGTATCGGCCTTTGCCTTTCCCTTGGATAACATCGGTGGCGTGGAGAGGGGAGGCTGGTATGCATGGACGACTGCTAGTCTTCCATAAACAACCTTGACCGGACTTGTGCCTTGGTAACTTTCTAGATGCAATCCCATGGTCTTCGATATATATATATATATATA
>NC_068981.1:73152928-73153817 GCF_001194135.2 Octopus bimaculoides | reverse complement strand
ATATATATATATATATATAAACAATATATGAGTATATGCATATATATGTACATGTATGTATATACGTTCATCTACATGTACATATAGATACATAACTGGGTACATGACGTGGCAAAAGAACAAGGACAAAATGGTAAACAAGGTGCAACAAACAAGCGGGCCACATAGAAACATCCCCTTCATCAGCTGCCACCATTAAAACTCCGGCGTTCCGAAGAGACTAGACATACGTTAGGTTAAGCATTTATTTAAAATTGACTGTTTCTATATATTCAGCGCCTATGCATTACCAGGTGCCTTGGCAAATTCAACACTAGCTAGTTTAAACGAAATGAACATACGTAAACTAGAGATATAATTTTTTAAACTGTCAAAATCTTGGGTCGACAAAAGTTCACCTCTACTCGGCGGAGTTCAAATCTTTCGCTGTACTAAATAAACTGTTGCTATTCCCCCTCACTAAAGGTGTTTAGTAAGTAATACTAAATTCACTTAGTTCATCTTGATTATTATCCGTCTCATCAGACTTAATGGTGCCATAATTCTGTAGTCTTATCGCTGCCAAATGTATTACAAAACAAATACTAAAAAACAAAGCATGATTTCTAACAAGCGCCTTTTTCTTTTTTATGTATATATTATTTCAGTTAGTTTGTGACACCTAAATTTGTATATATGTGCATATATGTGCGTGCGCATAGGCGCGTGTTGAAGCGCGTATGTATATGAACGCGAGTGTGCTTGTTTGCGTTTGTGCATATGTCTGTATGCTTCTGCAGGCATCGTGTGTGTGTGTGTGTGTGTGTGTGTGTGTTGTGTATTATAGGTAACTTGCGTGATCTATGTGTGAATGTGTATTCTAGGATGTTTTTTACATTGCTATTACATC
>NC_068981.1:73151608-73152139 GCF_001194135.2 Octopus bimaculoides | reverse complement strand
CTCTCTCTCTCTCTCTCTCTCTCTCTCTCTCTCTCTCTCTCTCTCTCTCTCTCTCGCTCACTCCTCTCTATTTCTCTATCTCTCTTCAGTGGTCTTGGCACAATTCCATCTCACAACAGTAAGAGACCTAACTACTCCACTGTTATCGATTTTCTATCTTCATTCAGAGCTGTGAAAAATGTGGAGTGGATAATTGTGACATCTATATCGTCTTAAGTTCAATAACTCATTAACTGAAACTAATGCAGCGCAGAATCGAAATCATGAAACACTGAAAGTAAATTTACGGAGATCAGATTCACCCAAATCTATGCTTACAATTATGACAATAACCTCTAATCGAAGCAAGTCTTGAGAATCTGGTGTCTTATCTATCTATCTAACTATCTATTTATCTTTCTATCTATCTATCTATCTATCTATCTATCTATCTATCTATCTATCTATCTCTCTCTATATATATATATATGTGTGTGTGTGTGTGTGTGTGTGTGTGTGTGTGTGTGTGTGTGTGTGTGTGTGTGTGTGTGT
>NC_068981.1:73142449-73149949 GCF_001194135.2 Octopus bimaculoides | reverse complement strand
AAACTAACACCTCGATCGCCATTACATACAAAACTACCTATCGCCATTAGATACAAAACTGCTATCGCCATTCTTCTCATTTAAATATAAACAAACGCGGGCGTAGCGGAGAACCCATCTCCTTGTCATCACGTGACTGATTATTATTCGAAGCGGCAACTTCTTCGAACCGTTCCCGCCAGAACGCAAACTGACCAATCACGGCCCCTCATAAGGTCACGTGATAGTGTTTTTCTGCTACCGTCTTGGAGCCCCCTTAACGCCTTAAATAGAGCAACTCATACCCACCAAATTCGTCTCGGTCCAGTTTCTCTTTGAGATCTGTTTCGTGTACCACACGACAGCAGCGGCCAGCGACCACTTCAACAGCTTCGTCCAGCCAACGATTACCACCGCCGTCGCCACATCAGCAACATGAGTCTACGACTACTAACCAGCATCAATCTCCACCAGCGTCAACACGACTTACTATGTACACCAAACTAAACCACCGCGGCACATCTCTCTCTCTCTTCGATTCTGTTAGGTGACTCAGCTTCACCACGATAAATAAACAGACAAGAATTTCAGCCAGCGACGAACATCTGTATAACAAGAATCATGGCCCGGCATCGATGCCACAACATCACAACTAGTGATCAGCTCTGCCACACACAGCCTCAACTCACTTCTTTCACATACAGACTCATACTATTGTGTACACAAGAACTGGTATAAATGCTCACGGTTACTGACTCTTTCTATCTGCTGTAATAACTCACATACACATACATGTATCACTCACATACATACTTTTCTTTGTACGACGGCCTGTCTTTGATTATGTTATTATATGTCGCATTCACACTCACACACAGACATACATCTCTAACGCCATAATAAATATCTCTGTTATTCATCCCTTACGGTTGTCTTTTCTATCGTCTCATTACTGGCTAATTATGTTACCGTAGTATAACATATTTGTATATCATCTTTGATATATTATTTTGTGTTCGACCGTGTGACGCGTTTAAATAAAAGGAGTCCTCAGTTTTTCCATTCGTCAGCATTTCTCCTTTTTTGAGTTCGCACGGTCGTTCCTTACATATATATACTTAAAAAAGCGACGAAGTGGAAAAATCGTTAACCTCCCGGGCAAAATGCTTCGCGGCATTTCGATTGTATTTATACTCTGAGTAAAAATTCCGCGGAGGACGACTCTGTATTTCATCCTTTCGGGAACGATGAAAGAAGCATCTGTTAAGCAGTGGGCTCTATGTAATCAACTTTCCTCCTCCCCAGAAATTGTTGGCCTTGCGCCATAATTTGAAACCAATATATACGTGGTATACGACTGTGAGCTGGTAGAATCATTAGCATGCTAGCTAAAATGCCTAGCGGCATTTCTTCCGGCACCTTGCATTCTGTGTTTAAACAGACTGCAGTCGACTTTGCTTTTCACCGTTCGGGGTCGATAAAATAAGTACCAGTGAAGCACTGGGGTTGATATAATCGACTCCTGTCTCCCCTGAAATTACTGGCCTTGTGGAAAAATTTAAAACTGATACATACATGGTATGCTGTCTAGCAATTTCGAACACAACATAATTAAAGCGGCGAATTGGTTGAAACTTTGGAACAATCAGTAGATTTAACTTATGGTATTCGCTCCGGCTGTTAACCATCTGAATTCCAGTACCGCCGAGATTACCTTCTCTTTCCATCCTTTCTGTGTCGATAAAGTACCAGTATTGTAATGGGGACCGATTTTTCTCTCCCTTTTTCTCTGGAAGAAATCGGCTAGAGTCAAACTTAGAGAAGGATGAGCTCAGTCAGGTTTTAAAATGGCCAAGATACGTCGTGTGTCACGTCGGCGCTTCTACGACTCCATCAGGAGTTGAGAGTCCAAGGTACAAGGCCAACAGTTTTAGAGAGCAGGGACTTGTCGATATCATCGATCCCCAATACATGATTAATATGACTGGTACTTTATTTCTATCCGGATGGATAAAAGGCGAAGATGATCTCGATGTGATTTGAAATCAGAAAGTAAAGAGCCGGAGTAAACAGTATAAAATACTTTTTTCCGAGGCTCTGACGATTCTGTCAGCTTGCTACCTTACAGAAAATCCATAATAATGGTTTCAAGTGTTAA
This sequence comes from Octopus bimaculoides, assembly GCF_001194135.2. Lineage (NCBI taxonomy): Eukaryota > Metazoa > Mollusca > Cephalopoda > Octopoda > Octopodidae > Octopus > Octopus bimaculoides. The sequence continues at coordinate 73,147,812 of NC_068981.1, read as the reverse complement.
CACAGAGCCAGCAGCTTTGTTTTGTTTTTTACTTTTTTTTTGTTGGGGGTGGAATCGATGGCATCGACGCCAGTGCTTGACTGGTACTTATCTTATCCATCTAGAAAGAATGAAAGGCAAAATCGAACTCGGCGGAAATTGAACTCAGAACGTAAAGACGGACGAAATGCCGCTAAGCATTTTGCCCGGTACGGTAACCACTCTGCCCACTCACTGCCTTGACAAAGCAAAATTATCCTTTCTACTACAGGCACAAGGCTGGAAATTTAAAGGAGGGTGCTAGTCGATTACATCGACTCCAGTACGTCACTGATACTTATCTTATCGACCCCCGAAAGGATGAAAGACAAAGTCAACCTCGGCAGAATTTGAACTCAGATCGTAAAGCCGGACGAAATGCCGCTAAGTATTTTTTTCCCGGCGCGGTAACGATTCTGCCAATTCGCCGTCTTAACAGCAGTAATAATATCCTTTCTAAGGCGGCGAGCTGGCAGAAACGTTAGCACGCCGGGCGAAATGCTTAGCAGTATTTCGTCTGTCTTTACGTTCTGAGTTCAAATTCCGCTGAGATCGACTTTGCCTTTCATCCTTTTGGGGTCGATAAATTAAGTGCCAGTTGCATACCGGGGTCGATGTAATCGACTGGCCCCCTCCGCAAGCATTTCAAGTCTTGTGCCTAGAGTAGAAGAGAATAATAATCATTTCCACTTTAGGCACAAGGCCTGAAATTTGGGGGTGGGAGATAGTCTTATAAAATAGAGAAACTATCCAAGTAAGAAGCTCTGGAATAAGAGATTTTGTAGATTGGGAAAAGAAAATTAAGCAATCACCATGGCACCATAATAATAGATGCCTTGTGGGCGATTAAGCAAAAGAACATTGCAGGTAAATTATATAACCAGGTGTGGCTGTGTGGTAAGAAGCCTGCTTCTGAACCACATGGTTCCGGGTTCAGTCCCATTGCACGGCACCTTAGGCAAGTGTCTTCTACTGTAGCTTCGAGCTGACCAGAGGCTTGTGAGTAGATTTGGAAGACGGAAACTGAAAGAGTCCCGTCGTATATATATATGTGTGCGTGTGTGTGTGTCATTGTGTCTATGCTTGTTCTCTCAGCACCGCTTGACAACCGGTGTTGGTGTGTTTGTGTCCTTGTAAATTAGCGTTTCCGCAAAAGAAATCCATAGAATAAGTACCAGGCTTAAAAAAAAAAATATTAGAGTCGATTCATTCGACTAAAAACTCAAGGCGGTGCCCCAGCATGGTCGCAGTCTAATGACTGAAACAAGTAACAGAAGATAAAAGAGAAACATACAGAAAATGGGACTACTCGGCATTGAACACACAATACGTAGAATATTACTAAAATACAATAAACAAAAGCTGGTGTGAACATCCTTTAGAAGAATTTTTTTGCCATTCCTTTTCCTTTTTTCTTTTTCTTTTCTTTTCCATCTATTTCTCATCACAGCACGTGTCTATACATACATAGCTGTAATAGAAACTCGTATATCATCATCATCATCATCATCATGTTATCCACATGATGTTCTTTTCTAATCTAGGCACAAGGCCCGAAATTTTGGGAAAAGGATCAGTCGATAACATCGACCTCAGTACGCAATGCTATTTAATTTATCGACCCCGAAAGGATGAAAAGCAAAGTTGACCTCGGCGGAATTTGAACTCAGAACATAAAGACAGACGAAATACCGCTAAGCATTTTACCCGGCGTGCTAGCGTTTCTGCCAGCTCATGGTGGTAGTTTCAAATTTTAAATTACCCTCTTAGGGGAGAGGGTAATTCAATTTGAGCTCAGAAGTAAAGGATCGATGATGATGCTGAGAAGAAGAAGAAGAAGAAGAAGAAGAAGAAGAAGAAGAAGAAGAAGAAGAAGAAGAAGAAGAAGAAGAAGAAGAAGAAGAAGAAGAAGATGATGATGATGATGATGATGATGATGATGATGATGATGATTCAGGTAGAAGGCCAACAATTTTGAGAGCAAGCGGTGTTCTTTGATCGGTATATTATTTTATCGACTCCGGAGGGATGGAAAGCAAAGTTGATCCCAGAAGGATTTGAAATTAAAGGTCAACTTTGCCTTAGGGAACTAGATGTTATGATATTCTAGCCTGTCTAAAGAGACATTTTAAAATGTATATAAAATTTTTTTTTAAAAACATAGGTTTGAGTAGGAATGGCAGCATATCGTCTGCTCACTTTGACATCTGCCAGCTTAATTTTAACCTAACCAGGAAACTTGATTTCGAAGAGTGAAAATGAGAAGTTGTGATTGTTATGCATTCCTTAAAATTAATGGTGATGTAGGAGTATGGAATGGCTCCAATCTGAAATCGCAACTGTGATGAGGATTTCGGCTTCTACTCGCATCTTCTCTTGTTTGTTCATCGGTTTATCAAACCTTTCTTCGAAGGAACAAGGCCTGAAATTTTGGAGGAGGTGGAGCTAGATGATACATCGATCCCAATGCTTTACAGGTACTTATTTTACCGATTCCGAACGGATGAAAGACAAAGACAACCCCGGAATTTGAACTTATAACATTAAACCTGAAGAAATGCTATTACACATTTTATCTGCTAACGGTTCTGCTAGGCCAATCCTTTCAACTGCATATTGGCTTCCAACGTTTTGAGCCCAAGGCTAGTAATTCTGATGGAGGGCTAAGTCGATTACATCAACCTAAGAGCACATATGGTACTTGTTTTATTGACCCAGCAACTATGAAAAGTAAAATCGACTTCGGCGGAATTTGAACTCAGGATGTAAAGACGTACGAAATGCCGCTAAGCATTTTGCCCGTCGTGCTAACGATGCTGCTTACTCTCCGCCTTACCTCCATCAGCATATTAATAACAATTTTTTTTTTCTAAGCCTAGCATAAAATGGAGATATTTAGGACAGTATAAATAGAATTTATATAGTTCGTGGTTTTCTCCTAATCGTTTCTGATCAAAATAAAAAGTACAATGACCTCACTAGCCACAGTTCTCGCAGATTTATAGTCCCATTTTTATCTCCTTTTTGACACCGTTATACAAATACCAACCAAATATTAAACAATATTCTTTCTCCCAGCCACAAATAAATATCCCCTGTAAACGTACTGTTCTTAACCTTACCAAAAACTATCAAATAACATTAACATTCTCCAAAGGCTATGAAATAATTTAACAGTGTTGGCTCATTGTACTCTTCTCTATCTCTTCAACCGTCTTAAAGAAATTCGTTTATATATATATATTTTTTTTTTCTGAATTTACAAGATATGTCGCGGTGCACTCATACGTTATTAACCCCATTACATCTTACCGACAGTGAAAAGACGACGTATACGAAACATATTTCTCGCAATTTCTCTAAGATTTTCAATTGTGTTGAGAGACGGTTACAGGTTATGGGCATTCGTTTTAATTTATAGCCATAATAATCAAATAAAGACGTTATAATGGTAGTAAATATGAATATAGATAAGAGGTGGCCAGTTGCTGTAATTAATAATAGGATAAAATATGGACATTGAATACTGTTAAGCAGTTAAGCTTCGTAGGATTAAGACAGGTTTATTTTAAGACAGTGCAAGTGAGAATTGTCAACTGTCTCGACCAAACGCATTTTACAGTACACAGTTCAATACTTCAGCTGTTGAAGTTGATTTATCCTTTCATTCCACTCTTCTAAGTATGTCAAAATATATCATATTATCAACCCGTTGTTAGAATAAAGATATATGATATTTATAACAAACCAAAGAATATTTCCTCTAAATATCAATGCCAGCCTCAGGCAATAGATTGGAACTCTTTCAATGATATTTTCATTTTATACTTAGAGATATTTCTTAACATATGAAATGAAACAAATCCTTGGGTGTTAAGTATATCATCCACAAAACAGGTGAATTCATTTGGAAGAGAAAAAGGAAAGAAAGAAGTGGCAGATCTAATCATTATAAAAAACATTTAAACATTCACGTACACCACACACACGCGCGCGCACGTGCATACATACTCGAACATGTGTATATCTACACATAATTTAAGGCCATGTGTTGTAGTTTTTATACAATACACGCAATAATATACATTCTAGTCAAGAGATTGCGCCAAACTTATAAAATAAACACTTGATGAGCCGATGAAGGAGACCTTTACATGGTTACTCGACCTGCTCAAAATACTACTGAAAGCTTCCTGAAATCTCTCCCCCAATCTCTCCCCCAATCTCTCCCCCAATCTCTCTCTCTCTCTCTCTCTCTCTCTCTCTCTCTCTCTCTCTCTCTCTCTTCCTCTCTCTCATCCTTTCTCTCTCATCCTCTATCTCTCTCTCCCTATTGTCTTAAAAAGAGAAGAATACATTAGATAATGAAATCCTACATAAACTATACATCAATAAAAAAAATAATAAAGTACGCAATACTATACTTACCGTGAAAGTGCGTGGTTTAGTGGTTAGGGTATTCGGCCGACAGTCACAGGTCGTGAGTTCGATTCCTGACAGTGCGTTGTGTCCTTAAGCAAGACACTTTATTTCACGTTGCTCCAGTCCACTCAGCTGGCAAAATTGAGGGCTAGCCTTGTCACATTCTGTATCACGCTGAATCTCCTTGAGAACTACGTTGTGAGCACGCGTATCTGTGGAGTGCTCAGCCACTAGCACGTTAATTTCACGAGCAGGCTGTTCTGGAGATCGGATCAAATGGAACCTTCATGTCGTTTTTAAAATCACAGATAGCTGAGATGGGTTCGTATCTCGATTGATGATCTACTGCATCTAAGAGCATCTACGTGGTCACTCATCTTGGTTGAAAAAGCAACCAAATTTCACTCAAATTATATCTTAATAGCTTTAAGAAAGGAAAGGACATATTGAATGTAGTTCTAGATATACAAAACAATTGAGGGTGATCACGGCTAGATAACTTTTGATGATGTATCTGCGCAATTGTAAAGTGTCGTTGTTGAGGTTCAAAATAATTATAATGCAATATCGTTTATTACCCTCTAATAAACTCCATAATGTGTTGGGTTTTTGATCCGCCCAAGACTACACCGTTCACTGAGTGAAACACTGTGTGAGTTTGTCTAAAGTTCATTGCTATTTTCCAGTTCTTTTTGTTTGTTTGTTTTTTATACCATGTCGATTCTAGTTTAATGGTTCTTTTCAAAGAGCCCCACCGTTGGTTCTTGATGATCGTTCCTGTGAATTCCTGCTTAACTATTTCATTCATCTGGTCGTTATGAGCTATTCGCGCCGTGAACGACGCATTCAGCTACCAATAACCGGTATGTGTGAGTGTGAGAGAGAGAGAGAGAGAGAAAGAGAGAGAGAGAGAGAGAGAGAGA
>NC_068981.1:73139595-73142439 GCF_001194135.2 Octopus bimaculoides | reverse complement strand
AGTGTGAGAGAGAGAGAGAGAGAGAAAGAGAGAGAGAGAGAGAGAGAGAGAGAGAGAGCGTGCGTGTCTGCGTGTCTGTGGATAATATATATATTCAGTAATCCCTCGACTATTGTGGGTGTTACGTTCGTTCTAAAAACCCCTGCAATACTTTGAAGTCAAAGCCGGAATATTACAAGGCGACACGCTAGCACCTTATCTCTTCGCCATCGTTCTGGACTATGTAATGTGTAGAGCGTACGAGGGCACGGAAGAAGGACTGGGATTCAAACTGCATAGGTAAAGAAGTAGATGGCATCAAGCAGTAAGAGTAACTGACATAGACTATGCTGATGACCTGGCATTACTAACAGAGAGGACACAGATCAGGCACAGGAGGTGCTGAGTAGGTTAGAGCAGGAATCGTGGAAGGTAGGATTGTACTGTAATGCAAACGAAACAGAGCTTCAAGTATTCAACCGCGAAATGCCTGTGTCAGTGAAAGTGAGAGACAGTAAGTCATTGAGAGTAGTTGAAAATTTCAAATACCTTGGTGCGTGGACACAAAGTACTGAAAAAGACACCATAGCAAGGAAAGCTCTTGCCTGGAGCGCATGCCATAAATTGAGAAAGGTATAGAGTTCAAAGTTAGCAAGGAAACTGAAAGTGAGGTAGCTTCTGGCAACAGTGGAGTCTGTTCTTCTATACGGGGCTGAAACATGGATGCTCACTAAAGCATTGAAGAAGCAGTTGGACGGTTGTTATACAAAGATGGCTAGAATAGCACTCAGTGTCTCCTGAAAGAGTCATACAACAAACGCCGACTTATACTAGGGACTACCAAAAGTAATATTGATGATACAGCATAGAAGGATGAGGCTAGCTGGACACTGCATCAAACATACCGATGAAATTGCTAACAAGCTAGTGCTCTGGCACCCGACAGAAAGAAGAACCAAGGAGGAAGACGACCTATATCGATAACTTGCTGGAGGATACTGGTATGGAAGGGGTAGAGGAGCTGAGGACCATTATGGAAGATCGAGATGAATGGGGAAAACGTATGGAAACAGTTTTGGGACGACCTAGATGGAGATGAGATACAACACGGCATTGATTTTGGGCTATCTATCAGTGAAACGGCATTGATTTTGGGATATTTATCAGTGAAACGGCATTGATTTTGGGATATCTATCAGTGAAACTTTCTCCTGCCAAGCAAGCACTGATAACCGATAAAGCTTTTTGCCACTCATATCGCCGTTGGCATCTATGGTAAAGTTACAAATAACCAATGGTTATTATCGTCCATATGATACATTATTTGGCAGCTTCCATATACCAGTCAAGTCGTAAACTGGACTAAAGAGAAGTGACGGAAAAAGTTTTAACTGAGAGAGGCTTATGAAACATTTTATTCTATATCTACCAACAAATCAAGAAACATGATAGTTTTTTTTTTTATTTAATATTGTGTTCAATCCATTAAAGCTGTAAGCAACCCTAAGCTGTGGTAGATATGTACTGCTACTTCAAATGCTATTTTACTATTATGATGATTGGAAGAGACAGAAACACAAGGCATACCAAGCAGAAATAATGAAAGAAGGGATAGATAACATTAATCAGTGAAACCTGATGGGAAGATGGTAAGGTTATCTTGATAAGTTTAATATGGAGCAGTGATTCTTAATATTTTTAGCTCAGTACCTCTTTTCAATGAACATTCATTTTATAAACGTTCTATCCTTATGATTTGCAAAAAGAAGAAAAAAAAACAGCAGCTCATTTTAACCAAACAACCACTATCTTTATACCATCGTACCCAGTTATATGTGCCGCCTTTTATATATTTGCGTGAATTAATGTCTCTATGTTTTTTTACAACAGCAAGGACTTATATAATGAAATTATATTGAACCAATATTGCATCATCCGTCGTGTTTCTGCTCTCAGGTTATACAATGTCCTTAAACGTGCTTAAAACGTAAGTATTATACCTGGGTTAAATATTATTTCTAAGAAAAATCATGAGACCTCTACAAACCCAGTGCCCATCACAAAACCCTGTTGACACATGCAGCCTTCTTCAGTGCCCGTAATGCCCAGAACGTCCCACGGAGGAATCTACCACCCAGTTAAGAACCACCGGCAACAATAGATAAAGTAGAAAATCTTTCTATCTCGATGACAAAATTAACCTCAAAAGCATTTTTTAACCTTCTTGCATTACTGTTATCCTTCTCTGACAAAGGACTCTTTCCGAGACATAATATCTTTCTCCTCCTCCTCTTGATAGATCAATAGTCACCTCCGGCAAGTATCTTACATTTTTCATATTACCTTTTGTCTAAGGACAATCAACTAATTGATTAAATAAAAAAAGCGCTACACAAATTACCTTACGTCTCGTTACTTTCTCATCTTGAACCTCGCGAGGTCATCTTTGCTTTTCAGCCTTCCAGTAGGCGCAGGCATGGCTGTGCCGTAAGAAGTTTGCTTACCAAACACATGGTTCGAGGTTCAGTCCCACTGCGTGGTATCTTGGGCAAGTGTCTTCATCTATAGTCATGGGCTGACCAAAGCCTTGTCAGTGGAAGCTGAAAGAAGCCCGTTGTATGTGTGTGTATGCGTGTGTGTGTGTGTGTGTGTGTGTGTGTGTGTGTGTCTTTGCGTCTATGTTTGTAACCCACACCATTTGACAGCCAGTGCTGGTGTGCTTACGTCCCCGTAACTTGGCGATTCGGTAAAAGTGATCGATACATTCGACTATAAATTCAAGGCGATGCGCCAGCCTGGCGGCAGTCTAATGACTGGAACAAATAAAAGATAAAAGATATATCGATAAAATAGGTACCAGTCAAG
>NC_068981.1:73136634-73138897 GCF_001194135.2 Octopus bimaculoides | reverse complement strand
ATATATATATATATATATAGTCAGTTGAGTACAAATAGAGCTCGTTCACCCTTAAAATTCCCAAATACCCGATAGCATTCTTATATATTTATATATATATATATATATATATAAATATGTATACACTATTTTGTTATAGTTTCAATGCTATATCTTATTCATTTTGGTTGCTTATATTTATCCTCAAAGCAAAAGTACAATGAAACTACAAGCAATAAGATAAGATCATAAAAGATTGATTTAAACAATTTAAAAAGCAGGTGCTCACACCTTCAGTTTTCATCTCTCTCTCTCTCTCTCTCTCTCTCTCTGTTTCTCTGTCTCTCTCTCTTTCACTCACTCTTTCTCTCGACATGTGTGCGCGCGCGTGTGTATGTGTGTGTGAGAGAGAGAGAGAGAGATACTTTTGAAGGAGCAGTATCATTGACATTTGTCATTGGAACGATTGGATTGTGTTAAAGTGAACTTCCAATCAACATCTGGCACAAGTTTTGTGAGAAGTCCCCATGTTGACAGGCTTCACATGGAAGTAAATCCTTAGAGAACATTACATTATTGTATGGTTTCACTGAAAAAACACCATAGTACACATTTTCATTATTCTTTAATGCGACTTCAGTAAAAATCAACACCAATTTTCTTTTAACATTCTTTTGCATTTTTGCTTCTTTTTTTTACCTCTTCTCTTCCTTGACGAAGGACTGCTGTCCGAAACATTGAATTTTTCCTCTTTCTTCCTCCCAGCGTAATGATACACTTTGCACTTTTGTTCGTTGTCCTGTGTCTCTATTTATTCCATCACTTGGCTAAATCAGATTACTGCTAGTTTTTATATATATTTACATCAAGGTTCAGATGATTGTACATTTGTTTCTTTTTGACTCAAAAATCTAGCTGTCACTTTTGAAACTTCACACCGCACCACCGACCATAGACTGATGGCAATATCATCATTCCTAATTAAATAGCTTAACTATTTGATTGGCCCTGGAATACTGGTGTTCATTTGCATCGGCAAGATTTGTATTATTTAGTAAAATCAACAAAAAGAGCACAGTGAACTTGTCGAAGGGAGGAGTCGAAAAAACGTTTCAGACAAAACCTTTCTTCAGTGAAAAGCTGACTGGGAAGAAAGTAAAGAGAAAAGCAGAAGAGTTTTACATCCATTAAGTTTTACGAAAAAATGGCTGCAAGTGTCTTCCTTGTCCTCGCAGTTTAAGCGTATGGAGCGACAACAATGAACATCTATGTTAGAAATCATTATTATTACAAGCATATCACTGATTTTCCTATGGCCTTGATTCCAGCTCCGTGTCAGATTATCTGTTTTGCTGGACTAACATAATTCACATAATAATTCAGAGTAAATTCCTCAGAGTCAGTCGCTACACAATTAATGATCCGGTATTGTACGTCTCACACAATCTTTGTCCTGAAACACGGCAATCCAGTTTTCTCATCGCTTCTACCTTGTTTTTCTATATTGATATGGATATATGTTTAAACTTTACACCACCACTGACACCTAGACTGTGCTTGAAAGCCACAACTAGGGATAATTGTAAATAGTGCAAATTGGGAATTTCCCCAAATCTCTAGAACAGTAGTAATCGCCGACATCTAAATATTCAGATAATTGCAAATGACACACAACATTACCTGTGGCCACCAAATGAACTAGCCTAGGAAGCCGCAGGAGACTCAAGTGGTCTGTATTGAAAGGAGCGACGGACAATCACTTTCCAGAAAATCAGAGATGTGCCTGATCTACTGTCAGGAAGAATTAATTGTTAAGTAGGTAGAATAACAAAATTGGCAGAGTATCAGACAACATACTTCGCGATACTTAGTTATGTCTCTTTTATGTCCTGACATTAAATTCTGCTGAGTTTGACTTTACCATTCATTTTTATAAGATCTGTAAAGTATAACTCTACCTGCCAAGGCAAACACTTGAATTCAGTAAAGTAGTGGGAGAGATTTCATTGACTGTACCCTTCCACAGTGAAGGCGCATGGCTCAATGATTAGAGCGTCGGGCTCATAGTTATGAGGTAGTGAGTTCGATCCCCGGACCGGGATCTGTGTTGTGTTCTTGAGCAAGACACTTTATTTCACGTTGCTCCATTTCACTCAGCTGTAGAAATTACTTGCGACATCACGCTTATCAAGCTGTATCGACCTTTGCCTTTCCCCTGGATAACATCGGTGGCGTGGCGAAGAGAGGCTGGTATGCATGGGCAACTGTTGATCTTCCATAAACA
>NC_068981.1:73135079-73136589 GCF_001194135.2 Octopus bimaculoides | reverse complement strand
CCCTTGCTCGAACTTGTTCTCGGAGGGTAACTTTCTAGGTGCATTCCTATGGTCATTCATGACCAAAGGGGGTCTCCTCTTCATACTACTTTCTCCAATAAATCAGGTGTACGCACAGGTTCACTTATATCTTCCTTCTGTATATTAAAGATTTACCTGATATCACACCACACAACGCATCTTTCCATGATCATTAATGGCCGAAGGGGATCTTTACTCTTTACTCTTCCACAAAAAATGTGCCCACAGAAAAAAAAAATGGATTTGAGGTTAGACGACGGTTCACTTCGCAATCATGTGGTTTCAGTCTCGAGTCCACTGAGCAATACTTTGAACAAGTTTTTTTTTTTTTTTTGGTGGGGGAGCCATATGCTCAGGTTGACCAATACTTTCTAAGTGGAATTTAAGAGACGAAAGGTTTATCAAAGACCATCATTCAGGTGTATATGAAAATGTACATACGTATGTGAACGGGCATGCGTGTGTGTCTTTCACCAGTGCATATTGTTAAAATAGTGTAAAGGTGCATGGTTTTGTGGTTAGGGCATTCGGCTCATGATCGTAAAGTAGCGAGTTCGTACCCGTTGACGCGTTGCGTCTTTGAGCAATACATTTTATTACACATTGCTCCAGTCCACTCAGCTGGCAAAAAGGAGCAGTACCTGTATACCAAAGGGTCAGACTTGTCACATTCTGTGTGTGACGCTGAATCTTCCTGAGAACTACGTTAACGTTATGGATGTCTGTGGAGTACTCAGCTACTTTCACATTAATTTCACGAGCAGGCTGTTTCGTTGTTCGAATCAACTGGTACACTCATTGTCATAACCGACGGAATGCTAGTTTTATTGGTGAAATATTTAAAATGGTGAGAAAACCAATAGACTAGTGACTTCGAACAAAAATATCCTGTGGTTTATTTTCTGCCCGAGTGACACAGACGCATCTTTCTCAGTCTCACCAATAAAAACGCAGTGGACCGTTGATTGGCACCTTAGAAACAGCCAACGATACTAACATTCAGAAAAATGTGATATACAGGGTCTAATATATTTTATCTTCTGTTTGTTTCAGTTATTAGACTGCGGCCATGCTGGGGCACCGCCTTGGAGAATTTTAGTCGAACGAATCGACCACAGTACACGTTATCTTTTTGTTGAGGCTGGTACTTATTCTCTCGGTTTCTTGTACGGAACTGCTAAGTTACGGGGTCGTAAACATGTCAACACCGGTTATCAAGCAAAGAGGGGAACAAAAACATACACAAAGCACACACTCATTTATATTCTTCCTTTTATTCTTTTATTTGTTCCAGTCATTTGACTGCAGCCATGCTAGAGCACCGCCTTTAGTCGAAGAAATCGACCCCAAGACTTATTCTTTGTAAGTCTAGTACTTATTCTACCGGTTTCTTTTGCCGAACTGCAAAGTTACGGAGACGTAAACACACCAACATTGGTTGTCAAGCAATGGTGGAAGGGACAAACACAGACACACAAATACATGCATA
>NC_068981.1:73130188-73134485 GCF_001194135.2 Octopus bimaculoides | reverse complement strand
TTTTTCAGCTTCGGAAAAACAATAAAGACTTCGCCCTGCACTGACGCCATAAAAATATTAAAAAAGGAAAGAATTCTTCACAGAATTGTAAGTTTATTTTCTTCATTTAATTTAAAGAATGTCGGCAAAACCTTTTTCTGCAAATATCCCACCTCCTGACCGAATGTGTTTATCAGGAAATGTGGCTAGCAATTGGAAAAAATTTAAACGAAACTTTTTGAATTATTCAATTGCCAGTCGACTTTCAAATGAAGTTGATACTGGATATCAAACTTCTGTATTTCTGGCGACTATTGGAGAAGAATGTTTTGATATATATGAAGGACTACAATTTAACGATGAAGAACAGAAAAATGACCTATCTGAAGTGATTAACAAATTCGAGGAATTTTTCGTCGGTGGGACGCATGAGGTTTATGAATCTTATCAATTCCACCTTCGGAAACAAGAGAATTTCAAGAACATAGAAACCTACATAGCTGCCTTGCGCCAACTTGCAAAAAACTGCAACTTTAGAGAATTAAAGGACAGACTTAGGGATCAAGTTGTTGGTGGTGCCTAAAGACGATCTTTTGAGAGAAAAACTTTTAGTAGACAAAATGCTAACCCTCGATTAATGCCTACAGATAGGTAGAGCACGAGACATCAAAACAACAAACAAAAGCTATCTCCTGTCAATGCAACAGATCTACAATTAAATCGTGTCGCAAAGACCAAATAATAAAAAAGGGTATCAACATAAAAAGAAGATGCCTGAGAGGAAGTGAATGCGGTGTGGAATGTTCACATTTCACAATAGAGATGACTGCCTCGCCTCAGCAACAAGATGCAGACGGTGTTCGAAAATAGGACACTACACAACTGTTTGCAGGAATTTATCAAGAGTTAGGGGAGCTGAAGAGGAAGAACATTTCTTAGGCTGTGTTTCTTTGGAAAAAAACGAAACAGGACGCAGAAACTGGAACTGGATTGGACATGTCCTCAGAAAAGATCGAGAAAGCGATTGCATGGTAGCACGAAAGTGGAAGCCTGAGGGGAAAAGAAAAGCAAGGTGCCCTAAAACCACATGGCGAAGATCGTTTTCTTCACGTTTCTACAATGAATTGCAGATGGAAATCCATTGGACGAGGTTAGTCTCATTCGATTGACGTGCGACCCAAACATCGTGCATGCTGCCAGAACCTAGTTGTTGCAGATAGTTTACAACGTCCAAATTGGATGTTTGAGGAATATCTACGATCATCCTGGTCATAGAATGAGTGTTGGTGTTGGTGTTACTGTTAATCTCAGCTGACTGGCCAGAGTGAGGTGCATCATGAACGGGAGAATTTCCTGATCAAAATCTTGAAGGTAATGTTGACAAGGAAAGGAGACGGACAGAAGCTGAAATGAGATCAAGACAGTAGCAGAAAACAGAGCTGGCTGGGGATACATGTTGTATTGCGGCTTTAATTGCCTCATTGCACAGACAGAACTAACTGATTAACTAGTCTCATAAAAGCACAACATGATCAAGCCCTAGTCAAAAGGCATATCTCTATATGTAAAGAGCTTTATAAACCAATGAAACCAGAAAATGTAGACTTTGTGATCAGTATGAAGAAACAACACACCACAGCCGCTGCCACTACCGTAATGTTTCTGCTCTACTAATGAATCTTGTTTGGGTTGTGGTAGCGGAGCTTGCATATCTCTATGATCCAAAGAGCTCTCCTGGCAAAAATTTTGTTCCTTGTAGGTCTAACTAACCAGGGATTAGACTAAATGAGAATAAGCATCAGAAAACTCGTGAAGCAACATGGCAAATGTAAAATTTTGCCAGAGGAATCAATCAAAAGTAACGATCAATGATACAGATACAATGGTTTGTATTGAGTTGGTTAAAAGGTCCGTTCGATTTTTATTGACACTAAACTTCTGATACACAAATAAGAAGCTAGCTTCAGTTTGTTCCCTGCGCATGCACACTCGTTAAATATTTGACACTTCAATGTAGTTCGACATGAACTTGTGACGAGACAGGTTGTATTTTGTGTGCTTGGGGTCACCTTGAAAATGGAACACCAAAACGAGCATCATGGACGTCATGCTTTTTTTTAAAGTGGTTATCAAGATTTCGACTAGGAAATTTTCTCATTCGTGATGCACCTCACTCTGTCTGGCCGGTCAGCTGAGATTAACAGTGACACCAACACCCGTAATATGCACCTTCTCCTTTCAACTCGTGCTAACCTTCACAGATGTTGTGTTGTCTACCTCACTGTCTTCCATTTTCCATATCTCTTACCCCCATACACTCTTGCAAACCCATATCCACTACTATTCACCTCATACCCTGAGGTTCCACTGGGTCATCTCATCATCACAATTTATCTCTAGAGATACCACCATTTTATTCCCATTCTCTCTCCTAAATGTGAGTAGCCATGTAGCTCCTCTATAAGAACCAGCCTCTTCTCTCATACATTAACCCCACCATCTGACATAAGGACACACTTCACTCTCCTTGGGCAACCTCAGTAGTACCCCCAGCACAAAAAATTAGCAACCAGTACACGCTGTGAATTAGTTGGCATTAGAAAGGGCATCTAGCCATAGAAACTGCCAAAGCAGACACTGGAGCACAATGCAGTCCTTGGACCCATTTCAGTCCTTGTCAAACTGTCCAGAATAGAACATAGATGTTAAATGATGATGATGAAGATGGTGATTTTGAAGGTGATGATGATGTTGTCATTAAACACAGGCTAATAGACTCTGCTAAGTCCCTGTACCATCTTACAGGACTATTTTGAAGTATTGAAGATACGCAGAATGAAAATTTAAATAATCTGCTGATACCAGGCTTCTTCTGATGATCAAAAATTAGGGCTAAAACTTTCCAGACACCCACAAAATATATAACATATATAAATCTGTCTGCCAGAGCATGATCTACATAAAGACACACTCAATAGTATTCCAGCCATTATCATCCTTTATTTTTCAACCAGTAACATGTAATTTGAGGGAAACTGCACTGCTATTTCGAGCAGGGTGTGTGACCATGTAGATGCTTCATCCTTAGTGCAATTGATAACAAAATTAGAAGAGATGTGGACAAAATATTTTGTATTCCTTCATGTTCAGATTTCAGTTTCCACCTAGGTCAACACTGCCTTTCATCTCCCCAGGAACACTAATATAATTATTAGCCTAGCACAGTGGTAGATTGAATTCAGATCCCTTCTAAAAATTTGTGGTCTTATGCATAGATCTGGCAGCAGCAGAATTATTGAATCACAAAATATTGGTAATTCATACTCCAGGCAATAATAACTGTCAATTCCATCTTATAGTTAGACCTTGAGGTGGTTAAAAAAAAAAAGTATTGGATTTTATGGTAGAATATATAAAGAGCATACTGTAAATGGGTGGGGACATCTCAATTCACCATTACCCATTCCATAGCTGAGTAAATATACATTAGAAAATCTATCAAGGAAGTAAAATCCTACTTCTAAATGTAAGATATAACGAAATTTGCAAAAGGTATTTCACATATGCAGTACAGGTAAAAATGTGGATACTTCAGACAAACAAACAGTCAGCATACAAATAAACTGATTTTTTTTTAAATATAGTCAAAGGAGAAAGAATGCCATCCATAACCTCCAAGACATGTATGAGAAAAAAAAAAATAGCTTGATAACCTCATCGTATTTGTTTAACTTCCGTAAAAAGCACCCATGCCAGTGCCATGTATAACATACCCATGCTAGTGCCACATAAAAAGCACCCAGTACACTCTGTAAAGTGGTTAGCATTAGGAAGGACATCCAGTCATAGAAACCATGCCAAAACAGACAATTGGAGCCTGGTGCAGATCTCTGGCTGGTCAGCTTCTGTCAAACTGTCCAACCCATGCCAGCATGGAAAATGGATGTTAGACAACGATGATGAGGATGATGATAATGAAGTTGTTGTTCCATGCTGGTATAGGTTTAACGTGGAGGCGCAATGGCCCAGTGGTTAGGGCAGCAGACTCGCAGTCATAGGATCGCGGTTTCGATTCCCAGACTTGGCGTTGTGAGTGTTTATTGAGCGAAAACACCTAAAGCTCCACGAGGCTCTGGCAGGGGATGGTGGCAAACCCTGCTGTACTCTTCCACCACAACTTTCTCTCACTCTTACTTCCTGTTTCTGTTGTGTCTGTAATTCAAAGGGTCAGCCTTGTCACACTGTGTCACGCTGAATATGCCCGAGAATTACGTTAAGGGTACACGTGTCTGTGGAGTGCTCAGCCACTTGCACGTTA
>NC_068981.1:73095804-73129636 GCF_001194135.2 Octopus bimaculoides | reverse complement strand
TATATATATATATATATATATATGTATGTATGTATGTATGTATGTGTGTGTGTTTGTGTTTGTCCCCCCACCATCGCTTGACAACCGATGCTGGTGTGTTTACGTCCCCGTAACTTAGCGGTTCGGCAAAAAGAGACCGATAGAATAAGTACTAGGCTTACAAAGAATAAGTCCTGGGGTCGATTTGCTCGACTAAAGGCGGTGCTCCATCATGGCCGCAGTCAAATGACTGAAACAAGTAAAAGAGAGTAAAGAGAGAATAAAGGATACACTGGATAATGTAGTCCTAGATAAACTATGTCTGAAATAAAAAAACAATGACCACCCTTGATCATAGGACAACATTAACACCTTTGAATACAGATGTGCACAAACAGGGCTGACTTCAGTTAGGCAGCAAGAACAATTAATACATAACAATATTATATAGTAATGTAAAAAAAACTTTATTAAAAAAAAAAAAAACATACAGAAACAACATTCCTAAGTTACTGTTTTATTTCTTTCTTCCATAGCATTCTTTGTTCAATAGAAATCATCATCTGTTGCTTTTGGGTCACTTTTGGCTTGTGTGTTTTTCACTTGCTCCTGGTTCCGATACATGTTAGCCACCTGAAGAAAACAAACACATAAATCATCACAAACATTAGAAGACATGTAGTACTGAGTTTGATTAGATATAAGGCTAGTTACTTACAGAGATGTATGTACAATGAATCTATTCTATCAAGTTCAGAAAGACAAGGCTAACGAAAGCCTTCTGAGTAGATTTGGTAAAGGGAAACTAAAAGAAGCTTGCCATATGTGTGTGTGTGTGGCAATTTTTCTTTTTCTTTCTCTTTTGCCTTTCTCTCTCTCTCTCTCCTTCTTTCCCTCTCTAACACTTTCCTCTGTGTTGCTATGTCTCTCTGCCCACTGCCACTTTTTCTCTTTTCCCACCACCATGTGACCTGTGACCATTTTCATCTTTTTCTTCCATTTCCTTTTTGCCTCATCTTTGACTCAATCAGTCACATTTCTCTCATCTCCTTCTCCACTTTCAACAAGGTTCATTCAGGTTTTCCATCTGTCTCTTTCTTTTCTCCAATCCCATAGAACATTTTCCATTTTTCTTTGCGCTATCCTATATTTGTCTAGTCCTAGAACCACATGACCTTATTGTGTTTCCATAATGTATAATTATTCTATTGTTCATATATCTACATTTTGTTGTGTTTGTTTTCGTCATTGTCTCATACATTCATTCACTATTCCCAATGGCTTATAGCTGCTTTTGCCACCAAAGTGAGCAATATTATCATTAAAGGTGTGAAATTGTTATGATCTTTTGGAAGATAACTGACACGGAATTAGCAATGACTCATCATCATCATCATCATCGTTTAACATCTGCTCTCCATGCTAGCATGGGTTGGACGATTTGACTGAGGACTGGTGAACCAGAAGGTTACACCAGGCTCCAATCTGATTTGGTAGAGTTTCTACAGCTGGATGCCCTTCCTAACGCCAACCACTCAGAGAGTGTAGTGGGTGCATTTTACGTGCCACCTGCACAGGAGCCAGTCCAGCGGCACTGGCAACGATCTCGCTCGAATGTCTTTACGCGTGCCACCGGCACAAGTGCCAGGAAGGCAACGGTGCCATCACAGTGAATTTTCTTTTTGTTGTGTTTCTATTACAATTTTTTTAATGTGTGTGTGTGTGTGTGTGTGTGTGTGTGTGTGTGTGTGTGTGTGTGTGTGTGTGTGTGTGTGTGTGTGTGTGTGTGTGTGTGTGTGTGTGTGTGTGTGTGTGTATGTTCTATGTGCGTGCAAGTGTGCTGAAGAGTCTTCATATATGTTTGAATCTCCTTGTTTTGACATCTCATCATAGCTGTAAACAAATATCAGTGTCACAGTCATACAAGGAATCCTCTATGCAATCATATCCAGCCATGGGGAGATATTTCCTTGCTTGGAAACAAGCAAAGGTTGGCAACAGGAAGGGCATCTGGTCATAGAAAACCTGCCTCAATGAATTCTACGCAACCCATGAAAGCATGGAAAATGGATATTAAAATGATGATGAAGTGAGTGAGACAAAATTACATGCTCTGTAAGACATTATGTGCAGCTCTCGTAAAATTTTTTATGACATAATAATAATGCTGTAGGACCATCAGTTTTTGAGGGTAGTGGGGGAGTCGATTACATCAAACCCAGTACTTGATTAGTACTTATTCTTTCAACTCCGAAAGGATGTAAGGCAAAGTTGACCTTGATGGAATCAAAACATAAAGATGGATGGGCATGTTAATGGTTCTGCCTGCTTGCTGTTTTCAATGACAACAATAACAATAACAATAATAATCCTTTCTACTATAGGAACAAGGCCTGAAATCTGTGGGAGGGGACTAGTTGATTACGTCAACCTCAGTGTCCCACTGACACTTAGTTTATCAATAATAATAATAATAATAACGATAATAATCTTTTCTACTATAAGCACAAAGCCTGAAATTTTGGGTTATATCAACCCCAGTACTCAGCTTGTACTTATTTTATCAACCCCGAAAGGATGAAAGGCAAAGCAGACCATGGCAGGATTTGAACTCAGAACATGAAGACAGATGAAAGGCCAATAAATGTTTTGTTCGGCATGCAAATAATTCTGCTAGCACCCCCACCTTAAAAAAAAAAAAATAATAATAATGGTTTCAAATTTTAGCACAAGGCCAGCAATTTCAGGAGAGGGTTCACTCAATTACATTGACCCTAGTGCTCAATTGGTACTTATTTTATCAACCCCGAAAGGATGAAAGGCAAAATTGACCCGAGAGGAAGTTGAACTCAGTACGTAAAGATGGACAAAAAGCTGCTAAGCATTTGCCCTGTATGCTAAGGATTCTGCCAGCTTGCTGAATGATAATTGCTTCTAATTCTGACACAAGGTCAATAATTTTGAAGGAAGAGGTCAGTTGATTACCTTAACACCAGTATTTGACTTGAAAGAATAAAAGGCAAGATCTGAACACAGAATGTAACGAGCCACAGCAAAGACCACAAAGTACTTTGACCAATGCTTTTATTGATTTTTGCCAATCCCAATGTAACATTTCTTTACAAGGTTTCAAATCTTAGGGAAAGAGTAGTCAATTTTTCATCACTAGTACTTGCTTGATACTCTACTTAATGATCTCTGCAAAGGTGAAAGATAAAAACTTAACTTATTGGCAATTGAACTCAGAATGTAAAGAGTTGAAACTAAAATACCACATTGCATTCTTTCTGGCACTCTTAACGGTTTTACCAACCCACTGTTCTTATAATAATTAACTCCACCAGCATACCAATGAAAATACATAATGTCGAAAGCAGAAGTCGAAAATATTTTCAAGGAGAAAATAAATAAATTGTTGTTGTTGTTTTTCAGAATTGAGACAAAAACTAATTATTTGGGTTAGAAATATCCTAGAGAGAATCAACATTATATTTTTAGCATGAGTTGTAAAAAGAGAAGGCTATTTATAGTTACACTTCAAGACCAACAACTCTCCATGCTAGTTAACCAGCATATCTAGTCCAATATTACCACTTCAACAACACAGCTCCCAAACCATAAGAGATAAATGATAACTATATAAATATTACCTAAGACATGTTTGCTAGTCTGATCGTTTGTTTGCTGTTGTTGTTTAGCCACAGGTAAGCCAAAAGACCATTCCAGCAATGACCATCCTATAGTTATTGTTATTATTTTTTTTTTTTTTTGTTTCTGCATCACGTGTCTAATTTTATATTATTAAATATAGCTGAAGATATCTTTTTGAAGATACTAAAAATGTGATTTAACCCTTTTGATGTCAACCTGTCAGAGACTGTCTTTGATTTGATGATACAAATTTCATGTTTTAAAAGGGATCTACATTAAACCCTTACATTGAAATTCCATGTCAGTCTATGTTCCAAACATTAGCTTAATAATGACAAAGATATTTTACTAAATTTTTCATTATTTTCAAAATTAATTGAAATAGGCCATGTACTTCAACAGAAATATTCCAACATAAGGGTTTAAAGAAATTTGGCTACTATTTCTATTAGATCATTAGACTGTGGCCATGCTGGGGCACCAGCTTGAAAATTTTTTTAGATGAATCAATTGATCCCAATACTTATTTTTTTAAAAACCTAGTACTTATTCTATTGATCTCTTTTAACGATCCACTAAGTTATGGGGAACACAAACACACCAAAACCTGTTGGAAAGTGGTGGTGGGGGGACGAACACACACACACATGATGGGCTTCTTCCAGTTTCAGTCTACCAAATCCACTCACAAGGCTGTAGTAGGAGACACTTGTCCAAGGTGCCACACAGTGGGACTGAACCCAGAACCATGTGGTTGGGAAGCAACTTCTTACTACAGAGCCATGCCTTTGCCTATGCAGAAGACTTCTCATTGGCATGTTTTCTTTTTGCATTTTTCAAAGATCAAACACTTTAAACAAATATATTCCAGTCCTGACTAGGCTATCCTTTTAAGGGTATCAAGCATTACACTATTCTAATGCATTCTTCTCTTCTTTTAAGATAGCAAGGGATTGTAAGTTGAGGGAATTTAGTTGCTATTTACAACAGGACAAGCAACCATGTAGAGGCTGTGTAGGTGCTATGCTCCCTTTTGTTTAAGTCTTCTACTTTACTTCTATTTCCAAAAGAAACTATGTCACTTACAATGCTGATATTCTTTGGAAAGATCTGTCCCCCATCATACCCACAGATGAATAGGCTTAGTGTTAATTTCAGTGTGTGATTGTTTAACCAAGTATCCAGTATATATTGTTGCTGTTTTAGCCCCAGGTGAATTGTGTGAGAGCGAACCTATGATCGAAGATTTTACAGCTTTGATTAGCCGGTATTCTTGTGCATCTAAGGGAGAATTAACTATCCTTTGAAGGCAGTCAAGCACCATGTTCAGAAATTCCCACAGCTTGATATCCAATATATATTGTTGTTTAGTGCCAGGTCATCGCTAATTGAACACACTTACAATCAAAGGCATACCACCCTTAACTAACAGCATACCTCGGACTATATTATACAATATGATTTATTTTCTTTCTAAGATGGTAAGGTGTGATATGAAAGAGACGGGGGTAGAGGTAGAGAGAAACCGCGACCTGTTCACAGACAAATTCCGTGATGCAGCACAGAATTTTGTCAGTGAACAGGTCGCAGTTTCAAAGCGACGAAAATACTTTGACAAATTAAATATAAATGTTGAAGTGAATCTAACGGTTTTGTGTGTTTTTAAATGGCTTATAAACACCTTCCATGCTGCAATTGTTTACAATTAGACTGTGATCTCTACACAATCTCTAATAATCCTTTAACTCTTAGACTAATTATCAGCTCAAAGATCTTACTGTTATTACCCACCCTAGACCAAACTTAACCCAATTCCTTCTTCTCACTGGAATTCTCTCCCTTGTTCATGCTTTTCCTGATCAACTTACAGATACTGAAACTAAACATCAACTATCAACCTCAGACGTCTTCAAGGCCTTCTCAGGTCCTTCAAGACTAACCCCTTCAAGACTAAATTATTAAAAAGTAAATTTTTTTTTTTAAATGCCATAAATTTTTCATCAGTTAAAAATTCTTGCAACATGTCAGTATATTGTTAAAAATTACTGAAATGAGTTTCTAAACCAAGTCACACAACAGCAATACTTAAGGACAGAACCTGTCTTTCCATTCTAGAACCTAATAAATTATCTCATAAAATAATTTACACCCATTTTAATAGCCCTTTTGATACCAACACCCCTAATTCAATGATACTGTTTAAAGTAACCTTAAATTACAACCTTCCATCAAAATTTTATGATGGTGTTCCAGATATCATCTTCATGAAGTTATTTTACTAAATTCTTCACTATTTCTAAAATTAACGGACTTAAAAGCAGCATGCCTGGCTCAGTGGTTAGAGCATTAGGCTCACAATCATGAGGTAGTGAGTTTGATTCCTGGACCAGGCTGTGTGTTGTGTTCTTGAGCAAGACACTTTATTTCATGCTGCTCCAAATCCCTCAGCCGCAGAAATAAGTTACGATGTCACTGGTGCCAAGCTGTATCAGCTTTTGCCATTCCTTTGGATAACATTGGTGGCATAGAGAGGGGAGGCAATGGGTGATAGCTGGTCTTCCATAAACAACCTTGCTCGGACTTGTGCTTTGGAGGGTAACTTTTTAAGTCTTTACCTCTTTACTGCTATTTCAACAGAAATATGGTAACAAAAGGGTTAAAGCTTACGTTGAAATTCCATATTAGTCTATGTTCCAAACACTATATAAACTGTTTGGCAGATATAGAATAGTAAAAATTATAAACAGGAGTGTAAGCTGGGTCAGGTAAGATATTTAAAACCTAAAAACAGAAATGAGTCCCATCCTTCTCTCAGCATGAATGAACAGGAGAATTTATATTTTGGGAGTAACCAGACAGAAATGGAATTTCAAACAGGCAAGCAACAAACAATGCTATCGTTTCTATAATTATCATATGACAACAGCATAAAACACTTTCAGGTGTAAACAATTTCATTGATAAACTGAACAATGTGTATTAATAAACTGCTCAGATGTTAATGTAAAAGATACTCAACCACAATACTATGAATGCAATAGAATGCCTATCATTATGTCTTCTCAAATTAGACACTTCTGTAATTTGTTTGTGATTTCTTTTTTATGCTATTTTATTTCCACAAACTTATCCATCAGACACTCAACACTAACAGGTTACACTATTCCATTAACGTCCAAAAATAGCTGACGTGTCCAATCTCAGTTCAGTGTTTGCCATGGGAAATAACTCCAGGAACCAAATTATGAATTATGACTTAATCTGACTTCAGCAATACTACTAAGATCTGATTCTTTTCCATTTTTCTACACATTTACTAATGAGCTGATTTTCTTAAAACAATTTGCTTTACCAAAATTAACAAGCCTGTATGTGGTCATTCAACCTGCTAGAAACAACCAAATATTTCTCACATCACACTTTACCAGATGGACATGGCAAAACAGGACGATCAATTCTGAAATACAGTATCATTGAATGAAAAATAGCAGGGACACAGCTGGAGTCATTATCATTTTTTTCTTCTTCACAACCATCAGAGCAAGAAGCGCTCCTCACAAACGCAGGTTCATGAGAGAGTTGTGATCTCTGTCAACAGTTTTGAGTAAGAACTGGAAAGAGAAGTATGAACATGCAATGTGCATGTGCATACTGAATTCGTAAAACAAAAGAGAATAAAAATGCAATGCACATGTCAAGAGAAGAATAAAACAAGTTATATACTGGTCTACATGCAACGTCTGACACCACTATCATGCAGCTTTCCTGCAGTTTTCTTGTTGATCCACTTTCCATGCTGCCATGGAATTCAACATGATCCAATGAGTTGGAGGACTGCATCATGCTCCAATATCTCAATTTTGGAATGGTTCCTGTAACTGGATATCCTTTCCAATGCCAACCACTTTATAGAGTGTACCACATGCTTTTTGTCCCACACCAACACTAGCAAAATTTCATTGTAACTTGCAAAATGAAAGAGCCCCTTCAACTGAAAGGAGAACAGAAGAAAGAGAGCATGATAATTTGCAGCAAGGTGATGAGAGATGAATACCTGATCAAGTTTGACCCAAGGTTAAACAACATACAGTCAAAAATACTCAGCAGGAAATATTGAATGAAATCAATTGATCAGTCAGGCAAACTGGAACACACAGAAGGGTGACCAGTAGCACAACACCTAAACCTCACAATCACAAATCAAATCAGAATGATACACAGATATTGCCTCCACTACCATACATAGATCTGCTTTCCATGCTGACATGGGTTGCCATGGATGGAGTCAGAACATGTTAAGTTAGAAAGTAGATCGGTGGGTTTCTGTTCACCTAGATGGATCAGATTACTACATCTTGCTCATGTTTCATTTTTGGCTTCATTTCTACATTTCAATGGACACCCTTCCTAACACCAACCACTTTACAGAGTGTACTGTGGTTCCAGTTCAATAAAAATCTATCTTAAACTGAACACAAAGCAGCAACAATACCATTATACTACAGACTTTGAGTCGCTTTCAAACAAGTATTTTTTATAAAGCAGAAAAGCAAAGAAAAATTTTTCCCTTAATCTATTAAGTAATCTATTTAAAATTCCCAAATCAGCAACTCATAAACTGCTTGAATAAACAGCAAATTATAACATGAGATAGTTTATGCCCCTCTACCTCATTTTGTAAGAAAGTCGATTAATTCAAATTCAAATAAATACCAAAATTTGATGGAAGTGTTGCTGGTGTGTGATAGAAAATATTATTTAGTAAAAAGTTCACAAACGTCTTTTATCAGAGAAGGCCTTTTACTCAAAGCATCAATGTGGTACAGAAACTCATCCAAATTTGTAACCTTCAGAAGAGTGTTGTAATTTGCTTGAAGCATTGTGGTACAGAAATAAAATAACAAGTAATAAAGACAGACATCTTCTTACAATGTGAAAAGGGATTGTTAAAAAAGGTTACTTAACCTTCCCTTTTTGCATCGTTAGAAGCTCTTCATCTTTGTTATTTTACTTTATTTCTCTAAACTTCACTAATTAGTCAAACTCAGTGTATCATTGTTTCAATTAGAAATCATTATTATTTAAGGCATCATTATAATTATTATCTTTTATCTGTTACTTGTTACGGTCTTTTGTAAAACAAATCATCCCTAGTACTAATTTCTTTTTTTTAAAGCCTGCTACTTATTCTATTGGTCTCTTTTGCCAAAGCACTAAGTTACAGGGATGTAAGCAAACCAACACTAGTTGTGTTGAATGGTAGGACACAAAGACTCTCACACACATACATGTATGTATGTATGTATGTATGTATGTACGTACATACGTACGTACGAACGATAGGTTTCTTTCAGTTTCTGTCATCCAAATCCACTGACAAGGCCTTGGATAGCCTAGTGCTGTATTAGAATACACTTATTCAAGGTGCCATGCAGGTGTCTGTGGAGTGCTCAACAACATGCATGTTAATTTCATGAGCAAGTTATTCCGTTGATTGGATCAACTGGAACCCTCATCATTGCAACTGACAGAGAGCCACTTATACAGATATACAATCAGGTAGGTCAGTAGGATAAGAGAAAGGAATGAAGAGAAATAGAACATGGTGAGAGAGAAACAGGTGATGAAGAGAGAGAGAGATATAGAGAAGCGAGAGACAAAGAGAGAAAGAAAGAGATGAAAAGGAGAATGGGCATGGGGAAGAAAATGAAGACAAGAAAAGGGACCAAGATGTCACTGAAACATTGGGTCAAAAGGCAAGGAAGAATCTTTCTTGAAATACCTGAGTTGCAGATGTAGCTTCTTCTGGTTTTTTGTCATCTCGGATTCGAAGAAATCGTGGAAACCGAAGTGAAATACCTTTCTCAGAATCAACCTGAAAATAAAATGAACCAAAGAATTTTAACTAATGTAATCTGATCCAGTATGTTGCTATATAACATGTTCATGTATTCAATATATCAACAACATTCCAATAAATTTTAGGGGGAACTGACAAAAGAATTGTGGTTTCTAAATAAAGTCTTTAACTCATATCTCAGAATTGTACTGGGGATGCAATCTGAACAATAGCTAAGAAACTTCTCTCTTAAACTGTTCAATCTACCTATATGTAAATAGATACAGAAGCCAGGTACATCCCCTGCAATTGAATACCAAAGACATAATTTACTTGAGGCCATGTTTCAGTCGAGGCCTCAAATAAATTTATGACAGACAGAAAGTAGATGAGAGAAACATAGAAAAGTTAGAAGAAAATTATACAAATAATTTGGATGTGATACAAATTGACATGGTAATACGGATGTCATTTATTTAATGAAGTAACTACTTCAAAAGAGGTTATTGACTAAGAGAATGCCTTTAAGATTGATTCTACACTCTATAAACAGGTGGGTATGATGGTAACTCCTCCTTTTTCAATCTCTCAATCTCAGAAGCTCAGTGAGAGGTTATAGGTGCTATCCTGCTCCCCATTGACAAATACACAAATATTTTTTTTTAATTTGGTTGTAAATATAAATTGGGTTGTAAACTGTAAGAATAATGTAAGCCCTGCAATGTTAAAACTGAGAGTATGATGAATTTAGTGTTCAAGAAGATGTTCCAAATCAACTCCTAGCTAATATTAGTTCTTATAGCTGTAACATATGAGATCAGACTTGGTTATCCTTGAGATACTGTTTAGCTGAGTTCATTACAGACGATACAATAAAGCTGCAATATAAGTTCTAAAACTAGAAGAATAGTCTAGCATGTGAGAACAAATCAACATAGCAAAAAATAAAGTACTAATTATAGAGACTACAATAAATTTAGCTTGTTCAATATATAAGAAGGAACTAGCTAAGTACTTAATAGTATACACTCAATATTGGTAAACAAAATTTACAGTGACAGTTTAACAGAGAACTGAGGTTTCGACCATGTTAAATAGCAAGCAGTTTGAGTACCTATTCCATAAGCTGATCAGATGACTCATTAGAAACAGTTCGATGGTTTCTGTTACCAAGATGAAACAAGATGAACTGGAAATAAATATAATGGAACTATAGTAGCTAGAAGAAGGGTTTCTCTCCTCATGCAAAGCCAATCTGTATGACATGTAAGTAGAGTGGAATCAGCTTGCTGAGAGGTTCCTCGGATTCTGTAGATTTCACTAAACATAATTGGGTAACAACCACATAACAAATTCTTACTTAGCTGAAAGGTGTCAGATTTCTTTGTTTGTTAATCATGCTTTTATCAAAATTATAAACAGCAGAAATAAAGAACCATATAATATGGACTGGTTTCAACTAGAAATCAAAACAGAATTGTAAAACTAATACAGAATCAATTAAGAGATTTCCACTTGCTCTATGTAGCTTCAAAGCTCTTCGACAAAATTTGCTGCTAGTTCCATCTCCCTATCTAGCATTTGTGGAATATCTATCCCACTGTCTCCTCAAGTACATGAGAAAAATACTTTGAAAGAATCTACAGAAACAGTGAATGTTATGAAATTTTGGCACCAAGGTGCCACATAAATGGCATTAGTAATGGTGCCATGTAAAAAGCATCCAGCTGTAGAAACTATGTTAAAACAGACTATGGAACCTGGTGCAGCCCCTGTCAAACCGTCAAACTCCTGCCAGCAGGGAAAACGAACTTATATGCTAATGATGGTGATGGTGTAAAATTAATTAAAAGCAAAAATGGATACAATACCTGACCAGAAGCTGCTTTGTGGACCGGAGAAATTGACAAATCAGCAGCTTTTACTTCCCACACTTGAACTGATTCAAACCAATGATCAGGTTTCATGCTAGAATCCCATCTGTAATAGGGCTTTGCTGTTTCTATCAGATGATCTTTAAAGAAATTTGTATGCTTCTCCAGGTCTTCATCTTTGAAACCAGTACCCAACTATTAAAAAACAATATGAAACATTTTTTTGCATTCGAAACTTCATCAAGAGTAATCGCCCTTAGCATTCGAAACGTGCATCTTAGTCACGATAAGAATATGAAATTTAGTGTATTCTAATTTTGAAATTAAATATTTTGTTAAATATAAAACAATGAACAACAGAGTAGAAAGAAGGCAGATTGTATTTCGCCTGTGAGAAAAAAGAAAAACATTTTTAACAAAACACAAAGTATAAATTAGTTTCTGGTTAGTAATTAATGTTTACATTTACTAACTACATGATCATGCTCTTATATACTACGAGAGTGGGCTGAAAGGTTCACAGGCTAAATATGAAAGAGTGGTGCTAGAGCAGTGAAAGCATTAATTTCAACCTTTCTTATTAATAACTGCAATGTTTCTTTCCGTGTAAAGTAACTATTTAAAGAAGACTTCAAATATAACTAGTAGCAACCTCTCTTGAAAATGGTCAAAACTTGGGATAGTGGGGTTATCAAGTATCTGCAGAATAAGGGTTTAGCCACCAAGGACATTTATGCTGACATGCTTGTTACATTAAGGGATGACGTTCCAAATTTATCAACAGTACAAAAGTGGGCAGCTGCTGCTAGTAAAAAACGAGTAAGTTTTGAAGATGATCGGAGGTTTGGACGTCCTGTAACTGCCACCACCAAGGAAAACAGTGATTGCATTCACCACATGGTGAAGGATGACAGGCAACTGACTATAAATCAAATAGTCAATGCTATTAACATATTCCGTGAGAGTGTTCAGAATAATGTGCACAATGAACTTGACATGACAAAAGTATCTGCTCAGTAGGTGACACATTTTCTGACACCTGGTCAAAAGTTGACCAGGATGATTACATCACAGGAAAATCTGATATTGTCTGAGGCAGATCCAGTTGGTTTCCTTGAAAGTTTTCTAACACAGGATGAGAGTTTGGGTTCATCACCCTAAGTCAGAGGCAAAGAGACAATCCATGCAGTGAAAACACTGCTCCAAAGAGGGTCACGGTTGTTTCATCTGCAGGGAAGGTGATGGCCCCAGTTTTTGGTGGGGATGCAAAAGGCATTGTGTTTCTTGAAAAGGGCAACACCGTCAATGGGGAGTATTATGCCAACTTGCTGATGCAGTTATGAAAGGCTATCAAGGCCAAATGCCCAGGAAAACTAATGAAAGGGGTCTTGTTTCATCATGACAACGCTCCAGCACAAGTCCTTAGTTTCAAAGGCTATTGTGCTTGACTGTGGCTTCGAACTAGTTGATCACCCTCCCTATCAACCTGATTTAGCCCCATCTGTTCCCCAACATGAAAAAGCAGTTGACTGGGAACCAGTATCACAGTGATAATGTCGTCATATCTGCTGTTGATTTTTTTGAGCAACAAATTGAAAACTTCTTCACAAATGGGATTGAAGCACTGCAACACCAACTGAACAAATGGATCTATTTCAAAACGGCGGCACCGGTTTTCATTTATGTTTTATGTAGTGTTTTTGGTACCGAAAGACTTTCAAACTTTGTATACTTATCTATTTTGTGTTATAGAACAGAAAAAAATGTTTGTATTCGAATTTATTTCATGTAAAAAATTGTCTTATTTCGATAATTTCTACTAATCACTGACGTCTATTCAGTTGAAAACAGTTAGCGCTGTAACGGTGTATATCATATTAATCCCCTAATTAGACTGTTAACCCTAACCCTAACCCTAAAACTAACCCTAACTCTAGAATCCGAACTCTAAAATTGTTACACACATAGATACGCACAGCGTAATTTATTATATAAACAATATATGCGTATAAATTACGATTAAACCGGATGAAATATGTCACAGGGAATAACATTTTTATGACCGCCCAGCAGTAACTCTATTCAGCTGAATAGACGTCAGTGATTGGTTGAAATTACAGAAATACGACAACTTTAACATGGAATAACTTGCGATGTACGTATTTTTGTTAAGAAGACTAAGAGTAAAAGATGTTTTATATGACACATTCTATCAGTGTCCCAAGTTTCAAAGTGTTTCGTTAGTGTTTCGTTAAGAAAATACTGGTGCCCCCGTTTTGAAATAGATCCGAACAAATGTGTGGACCGCAAGGGAAACATGAAAAATAAGCCTCATTTGGTCACATTGCATGAGAGTAGCTTAGCTTATGAACTTTTCAGTCAACCCTTATATAGTTTTGCATAATTTTCACAGTTGGTTGCCTTTCTTCTCACCAATTGCATTACAGTGTGGACTGGGTATATTTTATAATGCCACCCAGCACTAGAGAGGCTGTCTGTATATATTAAAGAGTCTATTCCACTTAGTTTTTCTTCGGAGTTACTGCCCCCTCTGCTAGAGCTCAGAGTCCATGCCTGCTCTGCTCTTTCTTCCTTATTTATTGGCATGATCTTTTTATCATGGCTGGATGACTTACCACTACACAGTTTATAACATCAGAACACAAACCAATGAGAGAACCTCTACATCAGTTATGGGCAAACTGTGACCCATGGGTCTTTCCGAATGGCACACCTAACAAGAAATTGTTTTTAATACTGCATGACAATGAGTCATAATCTCATGTGACTCACGTCTCAAAAAAGGTGCCTACATCATCGCTCAACCAGCTCAAAATAGCAGCCAATTCTCCCTTAAATAATACTCTATTGTCTGAAAAGGATATATTAGAAAATGAGCTCCTGAGTTTCCCTTCACATAGGGAAAAATAAACATTATGTAAATGAACTCAGATTCAATGTCCATCAACATTTCAACAGATAAAGTCACAATCTAACCTTGCAAATAGTTTGAAATTCTTCATTTTCATCATCATAACAGGCTAATAAGAAGCCACCATAGCGTCCAGTTCGTTTTCCAGTGCCCAAATAGCCTCCAATGGCCACTAAATCTAAAGTATCACCAACACCATCAAGGTAGTCTTTCTTTAGCTGTAAAGAAGAGAAAATAACCAATGCAATCAGCTTTTCTGACATGAAGAGACAATATTATAATAGATTGGGAAGAATTACAATTTCTCTCTGCAGCATGTTTTTTATTTTATTTTATTTTTTTAATTATATGTTATCACTACATTTTTAATTCCCAAAAGATCTTCATTTTACCCTGGAGTGAAAAAACAGGAAATTGCTGGGAGTTACATAAAACTTCAGAAAATGGACAGCAGAATATATGCAAATATACATCTAAAAAAATATGTGTGTGAGTGTGTGTGTATATGTGTGTGTGTGTGTGTGTACATACACAGGGTGTGATGGGTAAATTGTTGCCACTTTATAATCTTAATTTCACGCATGCGCATCGTTTGTTTTTGATTTTGTCAACTACACAGTATAGTAGGGTCAGTTGGGCATCATCTGTGAGAAAAACAGCACCATGATGCAATTCACACTGTTAGAAATTTGGAAACAACATGCTGTACTGCTTAGCTTTCAAGCCAGAAACTTCAATACACACATTTTAGAGTGTATGGGTGTCAATCTGAGGACAGTGCAGAGGATTCGGATAGAGTTGGATGAGTCTAATGGCGGTTATGAAGATGTTTGGAGTGATCACTAGTGATGGTGACATTATGCCTCTATTCATCTTACCACACAGCCTCAGACTCAACACGGAGGCCTACATCAAGTGCCTGGAGGAGGTAGTGCTGCCCTGGGTCAAGAGGATGGCTGCTGGAAGACCCTGTCTGGCAACAGGACTCTGCACCATGCCACACAAGCAGGAGAACCCAGTCATGGCTGTCAGACAATTTCTGCGACCACATCACCTCTAACATCTGACCACCTAACCTCCACATTGCAACCCTCTTGATTATTATGTGTGGGGCACAGTTGAGCAAGAGACCAACAAACACCAAAGATAAACTGAAGGCAAGGATTATGGCAACATTCACCAACTTAAACAAGGAGACCATCCAGAAGAGTTACAGGAGACTTCAAAGTCGTCTGGAGGTCATGGTTGAAGCCAATGGTGATTTTAATGAATAAATTTACTCTTCAGTATTTTAAGATATTTTTATGTAAATTTGGTAAATCATCATCATCATCGTTTAACGTCCGCTTTCCATGCTAGCATGGGTTGGACGATTTGACTGAGGACTGGTGAAACCAGATGGCAACACCAGGCTCCAATCTAATTTGGCAGAGTTTCTACAGCTGGATGCCCTTCCTAACGCCAACCACTCAGAGAGTATATCTGTTAAAATGAGATGTCAGTGTTATTTTCATTTTTGTTTAATTTAGATGACAATTTATTCACTTCACCCTGTATGTATGTATGTGCGCATGTGTGTGTGTTATGTATTGTGTAGGTAGGTAGAGTAAATTTCAGCTGTGTCCACTTGAAACACACCTGTTTATTCAATGATTACAATCCAGTATATAGTTGCTATCGTTGTTGTATTGATGAAAGGTACATATAAGAATTCTGGAAATATTATTTGCAGTGTTATTTTATAATAAAACAGGAAATTTGAAGATTTTTTTAGTACCAGTTATTTACCATTACATATGTTTCATTTGCTAATAGGAATAATGAAGTTTTACATGTTAGCTAAACATGTAAGAAATTCTTCAGACAGCAAATTAGAAATTCTTCAGACAGAGAATTGAATAATATAAATTTTACAATTGGATGTAAGTGTGTGTGTGTGTGTGTGTGTGTGCATGTGTATGTATGAATTACATATGAAGATTTTAATGTAAATGATATAAAACATCATAAGTATCAACTTGAGCTGAAACGAAAAATAAGAGTACCAGGCCCACTAGCAGAACTCGAACTTTGAATTTGTTCCAAATAGCACAATCTCTCTATTCAGTACTATTCCCCTCATTTCTATACACAAAAGTTCCACACACACACACACACAAATCTTTTCCTAGATCAAACAATGCTAAGTATACATTAAAGATATGTTGCCCATAGTTTCGTTACTCAAGATACACCATATGTCAGGACCAGTATTACCTTAAGGTAGGTGCCATAAGTGCTGTAGCAGTAATGCCTTCAAAGCACAAGGGACCACTAAACAGTTTAATTATATACTGATGGAGTTGTCACATAAGTGAAACTCAAGCTGAACTAGCACTCATATACTGATGGAGTTGTCACATAAGTGAAACTCAAGCTGAACTAGCACTCAAGTTGGATTGTGCTCAAACTGGGCTTCACTCAAGCTGGATCATCACTTGAAATAGAGTGTCATACAAACTGGACCAGGCTATCACTCAACTTCTCAGCTGCTATATCAACCTTTAAAAACTCCCTTACTGTCTTCAAAACTGAGAACCACAAGATTTAAGTCCAAAAGCTTGGGATAATGCACTGCAATGAAGTCCAAAATGAATAAAGCTTGAATACTTAGAGCTGAATTTTTACCCAAGACACATCAGCTATAGCATATCTATTTGTATATCTATTTGTATATCTATTTGTATATCTAGGCACTGAAAACATGGAGTGCTAAGATTGAAATCAGTAAACTTTGGGACAGAGTTTTACACAAGGAGAGATAATCTACAATAGCAAAACCAATTTTATCAGGAATATATAGAGAGATAAAGCAGTGAGTTGTCAGAATCATTAGCATGCTGGGCAAAATGCTTAGTGGCATTTCGTCTGTCTTTATGTTCTGAGTTCAAATTTCACTGAGGCTGACTTAGCCTTGCATCCTTTCAGGCTGATAAAATGAGTACCAGTTGAATACTGGTGTTGATGTAATTGACTAGCTCCTCCCCACAAATTACTGGTCTTGTACCAAAATTTGAAACCACCATTTAAAAAGAGATTATGAAAAATACATAAAGTATAAAGTCATACCTTCAACCAGTTGTGTGATCTTTTGGCAATTTCATAAGTGGCATCAACATCAAGAGTTTTGACAATTAGGCCTTCACAGTTACCTGTAACAATACAAATATGTATACATAAATACGTGTCGTTGTCAGAGAAAGATTCAGGACAATATCAACCTAGTGGTTAACACAAAAGATGTCTCTTATGTTCTAATTAATAAATTTGCATTTTTGAGTTGTGTTTCTTGTTAGTCTTAACCAGAATCAATTGCTAAGGCTAATGACCTTTCTCTTCACTAAAGGTGTAATTTTATATATACTTTTCAAAGCACAATACATCAAGTTTGTTAGCTTGTTCTTAACCATTACTAAATAAGTCATGGACACAATGTTCCATCCAAATGAAAGGTACTATAACTTTGCTTGCCTCATGTAACCTACTGATCTAAATGGAAAGAAGCATGTTGGCTGAGTCATCATGACTTCTAAATTCATGAGATCAAATCATGACATAGATAATCATCATCATCATCATCATCATCATTTAACATCTGATTTCCATGTTAGCATGGTTTAGACGATCTGAAAAGAGCTGACCAGTCAGGGAGCTTTCCAGACTCCAACTGTCTGTTGAGGTATGATCTCTATGGCTGTACATCCTTCCTAACACCAATCACTTTACAGAGTGGTTGGCATTAGGAAGGGCATCCAGCTGTAATTACATTGTAATTCTAGAAACATTCTAAAGTGGCAAACTGGCAGAACTGTTACCATGCCAAACAAAATGCTTAGCAGTATTTCTTCTGTTTTTACATTCTGAGTTCAAATGTCACTGAGGTCAACTTCGCCTTTTATTTTTTGGGGGTTGATAAAATAAGTACTAGTTAAGTACTCAGCTCAATGTAATTAACTACTCCCTCCCCATAAAATTTCAGGCCTTGTGCCTATAGTAGAAAAAATTCTAAAGACATTCCTGGGTACACCAGCACTCAAGTCTCATTATCTGCAGTATTGCACATGCTTCAATAACTAGTGTGATTGCCAAAATCTACGCTAATATAGGAGAAAAAAATATTTAAAACAAAAAAAAAAAAATTATGTTCAAAAATACATAGAAGTTGATTTCACTTACCTTTTATTGATTCTTCTAAAAATTCTCCAATAACTTCATGGTCTGATGCTGTAAGAGATTTGGCAAAAACAAATTCTCCTTCTACTTCAATAAAATTGTCCCAGAGCAACTGCCGTCTCTTGCGGAAAGGTTCTCGAACTAGTGACTCACCGTTGAGGTAAAGTAAATCAAATGCATGGATACACACCTGAACTTTGATATCATCAGCGGAAGCATCCTGTTACCAAAGTAAGGAGAGAGACAAAATCAGTTAAAGATAGCTTTGAATAACAAATGAAAACAGACTTCGACTTCAAATTAAACATAATGTTAACAATGAATTTTTTTTTTTTTTCACACTGACATAAACCTGTATATTTATATGACAGTAGGAGCAGGCATGGCTGTGTGGTTCACAAGCCTAGTTCCCAACAATGGTGGTCTTCAGGAAGCTGAACCTTTTGGGTGAGATGACAAAGGACCGAGATATCTGGCACCTGGCCGTACTCAACAACAAAAGTGTTAAGACCAATCCTTCTGTTGGGTGAAGCACACATGGCGGTGCTATGTAAAAGAAACCGTGCAGTGCCAAATAAAGTGCCCATGCAGTGACACATAAGACCAACTGTGCAGTAACAAGTGCCCATGTGGCACCATGTAAAAGAGTCTGTGTGGTGCCATGTAAAACCACCCGTGCAGTGCCACATAAAAGCATCCAGCACACTCTGTAAAGTGGTTTGCATTAGGGAGGGCATCCAGCTGTAGAAACCATGCCAAATCAGACTGGAGTCTGGTGCAGCCCCACCAGCTTGTCAGCTCCAGTCATACCATCCAACCCATGCCAGCATGGACAACGGACATTAAATAATGATGATGATGATGATGCATGGCACTGTGGGCAAGTGTCTTCTACTATAGCCTCAAGCCAACTAAAGTCTTGTGAGAGGATTTGGCAGACAGAGCATTATTGTCATACAAGCAAGGTTTTTCATTTCCAGTCTTCAGTGAAAAACATGTCTAGCTAAGGAAAATATTGCCTTACGTGGAAACAAGTGAGTGTTGGCAACAGGTAGGGCATCTGGCCAGAGAAAAATCTGCCTCAGCAAATTCCATCTGGACTAAGCAAGCACGTAAACGTGGACATTTAATGATGATGAAGATCCTAGTGAATTATTGATAATTATTTCAATGACTCTGAAGAAACAAAATGCTAAGTTGACCTCAGAAAATACAGAAGTGAAACTAAATACCATAAAGTATTCAGTCAACAGTTCTATCAACATTTAGTTATCATCATCATAATCAGCATTCAAAAGTGCAGTTGTGCAATACCCCACCTTTTTATGTCATCTTATAAGAGATATTTATACTTTCAAATCTGATCTAACTATCTCCATCACAAATGTTAGTTATATTTTTATCATAGTTCATCCCTACTACAAATGCACAATGATACCAGCCTAGCATGCATCATCATTGTTTCAACTACATACACTGCATACACTAACATTCTTCATGCCTTATCACTTTTTTCCATTTGATGAGATCCTCAACTTGTTCTTCACGTAAGATTTACACAACCAACAGGCCCTGTCTGAATCTTCTACAACCACTTCTAATATACTTCCTTTTCACATCATTCATTAACAAGTTAGATTTCAGTTCTAATTTTCTAATTGCAGAATTATTTAATGGCCAGTGCCAGGTTGTCTCCGAAGAATTCTTAGCTGGACTTGAAACTATGCAAAATCACTATTCTTTTTCTTTTCTTTGTTGTCATTATGAACATCAGCCAGCGTCACTGGAAAGCTAGCTCTCATATAAGATCTCTCAGCTTACACAGATTTCCTATTCTGGTTAAAAATGTTATTCCTATCCTCATAACTTGCACATTGATTTTACAGTTGGATGCATATCTCATTGCTAACTACTCGACCATGATATGAGAATAACAGACTGAAATAACCAGTGTATACATGCCCAGTCTAGAAGCAGAATTTATATGTGATCAGTCCAGAAATAGATTATATGTACCCAGTCTAGAAGCAGAGTATATGTACCTCATCTAGAAGCAAAGTGTATGTACTCACTTTAGAGGCAGAGTTTATCTATGCCCAGTCTAGAAGCAGAGTATATGTGCCTAATCTAGAAGCAGGGTATATATGTGCCCAATGTAGAAACACAGTATATAATTGCCCAGTCTAGGAGAGCCACCACAGTTCAACTAATAAGGTGCTGATAAACATATCTAATGAACACTAGTGACAGACCTACAACCAACCTTGTACTGCCAGCACATATTTCATCACGACATACAACAGTAATACTGGTTAAGTGAGATAATTTCCAATACTAAAGAACTTTCATCTGCAGACCACATACTACGTGTTTGGTAGAATGGATGATAATGCTGAAACTATTACTAACATCAGAGAAAGGAGAAAAAATGGAATTGGTAGATAACTGTTCAAAGACATGCAGAACATGTGCTTGCACATGAGTTGAAGAATAATGCCTAGCTCAACGGCCCCTGGATATTCCAGATAGGCATCAAATTGGACAACAGTGCTTTCCAAGTTAGCATGGCTCTTTACTTGGCCTTGAAAATGTGCCAAATAATAAGGCGTAGGGATGATCATTAGACTGCTCCAAACAGATATTATATGCTGTTGCAACATTTATGTGACAAGAGCTACCCAACAAAACAATGAAAGAAACAAAGCATATCAGCAATCTTGGATCTCACAGACTAGCATGTAACTATGTGAGACCCAAACTATGGTAAATACCTGAATGGAATTATCTGCCTCCCACAACCCTCAGATCACTTGTTGACCTGAGATGTTACTTATCACCAACACTTTCATGGAGAGCAACATGTCAAATGTTGCCGTTCACTCCATGAGTACAATGAAAGCCCATGTTGACAGGTAGCAGAATGTACGAATGCTAAACACATGTCCCTTTAAACTTGTGACAATAGAAACACATGACTCCACCAGCAAATTGAGAGTTTTCATCATTGACATTGGCTAATGACAAACGAAGCACTCTACTTCAGGACTGTAGAAATGAATTGGTCCAGCAGCCATTGACAGAAACGTTTTGTGCTTAAGTGGACTGCTAGACTATTGATGGCCACACCCTTACCATTTGTATATATACCTAAATTAAAAGAAATAAAAGTAAAGGAGGGAAAATATAAATACATAAAATTAAAAAATTACAGCTTTCAATCACTGCTACAATTCAGCAACAAATAGAAAAAAAAAAAAAAATCTTTGAGATTATTTTTTAAGCCCTGATCAACTTTAATGCAAGTCTTCTTTAGTCCTTTTGAAACCAACCCACCCAAGACTGACTGCCTCTGGTTCTATCATACAAACTTAATGTTTTAAAATGAGCTAAATTAATACTTTTCATACAGATGTCATGTAAAATTATGTTCCAAAAACCAGCTTAATTATTTTACTATATTGTTCATTATTTTCAAAATTAATTAAACCAAAGGTACCATACTGAGCCAGGCTCCACTGTGAGGTTCAGAGGCTGAGCAGACAGGTCAAGTCTGTCCAAGTGCTGGTCAAGTCAGATTAAAGCAATGGCAATACATTTCAACAGAGAGATGGTATCAAAAGGATTAACCCTTTAGCATCCAGATTACTCTGTCAAATGTAATGCTTATTTATACATCATTTTGGTATTAACCCTTTAGTGTTCAGATTACCCTGTTAAATGTAATACTTTTTCACTCAAATTGTTTTGAATTAATCATGCATTATCTCATAACTTCGAGGTTTCAATGATGTGATTGTTTATTTTTAGAATGTCAATGTAGGTTAGGTGTGACAGGCTAGATATCGCCAGTTTAAATATAAAACATGTAGAATATTTGGGCCAGATATGGCTGGTTTAAACACTAAAGGGTTAATGTACTTGTATATATTCCGTACTTTCACAGTCACTTACCGCCTGACTGGCCTTTGTGCGGGTGACACGTAAAAGCACCCACTACACTCTCTGAGTGGTTGGCGTTAGGAAGGGCATCCAGCTGTAGAAACTCTGCCAAATCAAATTGGAGGCTGTTGTTGCCATCCGGTTTCACCAGTCCTCAGTCAAATCGTCTAACCCATGCTAGCATGGAAAGCAGATGTTAAACGATGATGATGATGATTCTAGACCAACTCTCTTGCACTCATTTCAACACTTACCTTCATATTGCACATCCAGAAGGTCACACTATTCTTATTTTCTTACACTTATTGCAGTGTCTCTGCTTTAATTACTTGCATAACTCACAACATTAGCTCCAGAAAGAAAGGTGTTTTACTTGCCTTTTTCTTACGTGTACTCAGGACTTGAAATGGTAAAATGCTTTGGTTTTCTTTATCCCAAGCAACAGCTTCTGAATCAAGAACAAAAGATTTGACATCCTTGCCAACAGACTTTGATATTCTCTGAATGACATCTGGATATTTGGTAGTATTGTCTTCTGAATTGCGGCTGTAGATCTCAACTTTACCATCTTCCTTCATGTGAATCTGCCAGCAAACAAAGAAATTTTCACTAAAATAAATTCTGCTCCCTAAGTCTATAAGATTTTTTGAAATAGACAGACATGCATTTATGTTCTGAGAAGATTTAATATAAAACTGCATCACACGGATGGAGTAGGAATCACTGTAGAGTGGGTTATACCATTAGCAAAAGAGGTTATTACAGAATGTCATAATGTCTCAAACAATAATGCCATATTGCTTTCAAATCTATTCTCCAAATGTAAACAATATTTATTTCTGATTATCTAAAAATGTAAGCAATTCTAGTGGGTGAAATGAAAATCTCCTTTTGTGTGTAATACAGTATAACATTTAACCCTTAAGAATTTAAACCAGCCATACCTGGCCCATATATTCTATCTATTTTATGTTCATAATAACCGGATTTGGCCTCTCACACCTACTCTACAATGTTGTTCTAAAATTAAATAATCACATCATCAAAATCTTGAAGGTACATGATAATGCATGATTTATTCAAAACAATGTGAATGAATAATAAGCATTACATTTGGCAGAGTAATCTGATTGCTGAAGGGTT
This sequence comes from Octopus bimaculoides, assembly GCF_001194135.2. NCBI lineage: Eukaryota > Metazoa > Mollusca > Cephalopoda > Octopoda > Octopodidae > Octopus > Octopus bimaculoides. Next base: position 73,106,067 of record NC_068981.1, on the reverse strand, counting down.
AAACAATACAGTAATATGTTCAACCCTTTAACATTCAGATTATTCTGTTAAATGTAATGCTTATTGTTTTGAATTAATCAGGTATTGTCTTGTAGCTTCAGAATTTCGATGATGTGGTTGTATACATCTTTAGAATGACATTGTAGGTTAGGTGTGAGAGGGCAGATCTGGTCAGTGTGAACAGGCAGAATATTTGAGTCTGATTTAGCTGGTTTAAATGCAAAAGGGTTAAGGTGCAGAATATTCAATAAAGGAAAACAGTAGCAAAAAGACATTTCAAAAACCATAATGTTGTAAAACATTACAATTACTGGTCTAGCATCTTAATCTCTTGGCTATTTAGCCTCATCTGAGAGCACCGTCTGAGCGTGATCGTTGCCAGAGCACCAGCTGTCTGGCTTCTGTGCCTGTGACATGTAAATAGCACCATTTGAGCATGATCGTTACCAACGTCGCCTTACTGGCACATGAAAAGACATTCGAGCAAGTTCGTTGCCAGTACTGCTGGACTGGCTCCTGTGCAGATGGCACGTAAAATACACCATTTCGTGCGTAGCCATTGCCAGTATCTCCTGACTGGCCTTCGTGCAGGTGGCATGTAAAAAGCACCCACTACACTCTCGGAGTGGTTGGCATTAGGAAGGGCATCCAGCTGTAGAAACTCTGCTAAATCAGATTCGAGCCTGGTGTAGCCATCTGGTTCACCAGTCCTCAGTCAAATCGTCCAACCCATGCTAGCATGGAAAGCGGACGTTAAACGATGATGATGATGGTATTGAAAATAAAAATTTTAAATATTTAATAGTAAGAAAAAGTAGCAAATGAAGACACAACAATTATAATATGAACAGTAAAAACACTAAAAAAAATTACCTGAGCTCTTTCTCCATCATATTTATATTCACAGGTAAATTCAGCCACATCAAATTTTGCCAACACATCACTGATACCTTTTGTGGGGTTTGCTAACATAGGTTTTAGAGGAATTCCTGAAAAAAATTTACAATTTTTCCAAGAAACATTAAGAGATTCTCAATTGCAACCAATTTTATCTATTTCATTCAGTTCTTTCTTTACTTATTTGCTATTTTTTATATTATTTATGTGTTTTTAAAAGGGGATGAAGAGCAATGAAAGGAAGATATCATGTAATCATTAACCCTTTAGTAATTAAATTGACTATATCCAACCCAAATACTCTACCCATTTTATGTTCAAACTGGCCAGATTCAGCCCCTTACACCTATCCTACAATATCACACTAGAAATAAACAATCACATCATCAAAATTTCAAAGCTATGAGATAATTTACTCTTTACTCAATTACTTGTTTCAGTCATTTGACTGTGGCTATGCTGGAGCACCGCCTTTTAGTCGAGCTAATCGACCCCAGGACTTCTTTGTAAGCCTAGTACTTATTCTATCGGTCTCTTTAGCCGAACCGCTAAGTTACGGGGACGTAAACGCACCAGCATCGGTTGTCAAGCGATGTTGGAGGGACAAACACAGACACACAAACATATATACACACACACACATACATATATATATATATATACATATATACAACGAGCTTCTTTCAGTTTCCGTCTACCAAATCCACTCACAAGGCTTTGGTCAGCCCGAGGCTATAGTAGAAGACACTTGCCCAAGGTGCTACGCAGTGGGACTGAACCCGGAACCATGTGGTTGGTAAGCAAGCTACTTACCACACAGCCACTCCTTTCATGATTAATTCAAAATACTGTAAATAAGAATTACATTTGACAAAGTAATCTCAATGCTAAAGGGTTAACAGATCATTGCCTCCTACATCCAGTGTTTCAAATTCAAATCAGCTTGAAAGGGCCAACACAACACGAACAGCAGTAGCAGCAGATTCTGTCATTGTTATCCCCCATCACTGGCAATGTCATTACTATCATTACAAGACTAATAATTACTTGATTTATTCTTATTGTTTTGCATCCACTTTGTTACAACCTGATCAGGAAGGGTTTTTGAGCATTTGCTCTTTTACAAATGTTACTTGAACAAATGTTTTTACAGCTGGATATTTTCCCTGCCGCTAAATGGCTACTTCAAGGTAAAAGCGGAACTGGTTTATCAAGTAAGTAGTCTGAGATATACAGAATTATATGCTATGCTCAAAAGCACTCGTAACCATTTGATCAATAGTTTAGCACCGCAACTTCAGAGTCTCTGTTTGCTTTCTATTTGAAGCAAAAATGATTATAACCAAATCCATTTCTGGAACAGTAAAATAGATGTGGATGGCTGATTCCAATCAATAAGATAATGGATGATCAGTAGTTTAGATACTGTCACCAGCAACTACATTGTGTCAGTGTTTAAGATAGATAGTTTTTAAATGGACACAGTATACTAGGCTGTAAATAGAAACCACAGAATGTAAATGAACCCCCACTTAGTATTAAATGTCTAATAGTTCTGTTAGGCTGCAGTAACAGGATCAATTCCACAGATGGAAAAAAGTTATCTATGATAAACTAGAGTCTTAACAAGTAAGAAATTTGTTGCCTCTACCAAGCATCATGGAAACTGGAGATAAACACCAACCCAATGAGCCACAAAAGTTCCTCAGATTGCTAACATTAGTAGAAGACACTTGCCCAAGGTGCCACGCAGTAGGACTGAACCCAGAACCATGTAGTTGGAAAGCAAACTTCTTACCATCCAGCCACGCCTGTTTTTTTTTAATTATTTTTTTTAATACTTTGTTCAAGTTGTACCTACCTGGAGTCAATTTACACTTATTTGGTAGTTCATCAATACCATCCGAGAGAAGAACCTTAATTATAGCATCATAATTTGGACATTCGCTGCAATTAACAAACACATACATGAGCAAAGAAGACTAAAGACTGGCAAACAGAACAAAGACAAGCAAATGAATGAACAAAAGGAAATCATTAACGTTCTAGGAGTCCTGTAGTGGCCAGTGACTGCAACAGCAAAAATGAGGTACGTCTGGTCAGTTCATTAAAGAAAAAGCTATATTCCAAATACTGTTGAGACAAACTAACAGACCTCATTACTGCTTTTAACATATAAATATTCCACAAAACAATTTTAATTAGCGTAAAACTTATTACATATGATCAATTAATCATGTCTCACAAAAAAAAAAAAAAGAAAAAAGAAAATGAAGAGGAAAGGCTGTTTTATTCACATTTAGAAAAGGGGAGAAAGAGAGGGCTGTGAAAGAGAAAGCAATAATTGCTGAGAAGTAGAAAAGATATTGAGAAATGTGGAGACATGAAGGCTGTTGTTGAAAATGATAAAAAGGAGATACAACTGTAGTGAGGAAGTGTTAGTTGTTGAAGCATACAGTTTTCTTTTAGAAAACGGTCTCAAAATACTGATGTTAAAAGGAGATCTTATAAACCTCAATATGGAAGCAACATTGCCTTGAGTAGTGGAATTAACCCTTTACCATTCAGGTTACTCTGTCAAGTGTGATGTTTATTTATTCATATCATCATCGTTTAACATCTGCTTTCCATGCTGGCATGCGTTGGACAGTTTGACTGAGGACTGGCAAGCCTGGATGGCCTTCCTAACGCCAACCACTCCGAGAGTGTAGTGGGTGCTTTTTAAATGTGACTGGTACGGGGGCGGCCAGTGAGGCAGCACTGGCATCAACCATGCTCAAATGGTGCCTTTTACATACCACCAGCATGGGAGCCAGTCAGGTGGCATTGGTATCGACCACAGTCAAATGGTACTTTTTACGTGCCAAATTAATCATGCATTATCTCGTAGCTTCAAAATTTTGATGATGAGATTGTCTTTTTTTTACAGTGACATTATCGAGTGGGTGTGAGAGGCCAGATGTGGCCAATTTGAGCATAAGACAAGTAGAATATTTTGACCAGATATGATCAGATTAAATGCTAAAGGATTAAATGTCCACAGATTGAGTACAGTTGTTAGCCTTATAAACTGAACAACTGTTGCGTGTTTCAGATGAGACTGTTAATCCAAATATAGTGTTTAAATCTTGTTTAACTTATAGCCGCTAGTGATAATATTGGATTCAGAATTCTAATTACCTCAGTTAACTTTACAGTAGAAGTTTTTAACATAGGACTAGCTACAACAAATTCTGCCACTGTGCTGATTTTATGAACCATCCTCCTGTACTTGAATGAAGAATAAAAATAACCTAATCAGTAACTTCATTAGAACTTGAAATAAAACATCAAATCTCTGTGTTTTCATAATCAGTAGAATTCACCAAAAATAATCCAATTAACTCCAGGGAATAGGATTTGTAACATTAATGATTTTGCTCAAGGATAAAACATGAAATTAGAAACTGAAACTGGGCTACAGATCTGGCCTTCTGATTATGTAAGCACAAGTGTATGTGTGTGTGTGTGTGTCTCTCTCTCTCTCCCTCTCTCTCTCTCACACACACACATTCAGAGTGATAATTCGAAGTGAACTTACCAATATGTTGTTTTAATGGCAAGGACTGACTCTTCTACCTTCTTCTTCAGGCTATCAGCTGACACATTTTTCCCAGCGTTGACAATCACAGGTGGGTAAGCTACAGTTACAAAAAACAAAAAAATTACACTACCAAATTCTGTATGAGGATGACTCAAAGTATATTCTACTTCACAATATAATTTCAGTTTCACAACAATTATCCTATATGGTTTGGTTGCCTTCCTTACTTTTATATCTTTAATGGCCATTTTGATTGTATAGTGGACCATGTCAATAGCAGATTACTCTGTGAACTCCCTTAAAGACTAATATATTTCCATTTTTGCACATAGAAGATATGAGAAGTGAGACATAGTAGATATGATGAGAGAAGGAAAGACAAGTGTATTCGATGGGCTTGGACTGCAGAGGAGCCAAGACCATTATCGAAGTAATATAAGAAGCAAAGAGTAACTGGTATATCAAAGATCTTGTGATTGTAGTATATTGATGAATGATGGTTTATTAATCAGCTGAATTTTATTAATTTTTAAATTTTTCTTCTTCATCATTTAATGTCCATTTTCCATGCTGGCATGGGTTGAATGCTTTAACAGGAGCTGGCAAGCCAGAGGACTGCACCAAGCTTTAGTGTTTGCTTCGGCATGGTTTCTACAGCTGGATGCCCTTCTTAACCCCTTTACACAGAGTACTAGGTGCCTTTTTTTGTGTGTGGCACCAGCACCATGGAGGTCACCTATTAACTTGCAAGACATGACCCCTTAACTGAGTGGTGGCAAAAAGGTATTGAGGGTATTGACTTTGTACCAGATGATAAGAGATTAAAGCATGACAGAGGCACAGGTCTGTTCTACACCTATTGAGCAATGCATGCCTATGACTCCTTGAAATTATTCAGAGCTAAAGTAGTCTCTGGTTCTAAAAAGAAAGTTGAGCCCTTGGAAAAGGTGAATTAAGATAGCTGTTATTTTTTTTAAAGTACCAATAAGTAAAAGGTGCATTATTTTTTTAAAGTACCAATATCTTAAAGGTGCATGACTAAGAATGTAGTTTAGATTTCCAGAGTAAGTGGTGCATTCTTTCTTGACCTAAACACTTCAGTCCATTCAGCTGTAGATGTGTTCCAGCAATAGTTGCAAAGTTAAGCCTGTGATGGACTAGCATCCCATCCAGGGATGGAAGGTGTGGTGGGAGGTGTAATTTGAGGCACATATACACCATAGTAACTGGGTTAAACTCTGGTCTTATGAGTCTTAGACCTCGTGATAGCTTTAAGTCTAATAAGTAAATGTTAGAAAGAGTTAGAGTCAGAAGAGATAAAAAAACATCTTTGTGTGAGCAAATGAAATAAACTTTACCTTGACCAGGAGGAGATAAAAATATAGCACTACCCAAAGCTGTTAGAACAGATTGTTCAGCTAGGCCAATACGCAGTTTCCCACCAAGGGACCTTATGAGAAACCGAGCCTCTGATGAACGACATGCCACAAACATGACTTTAATCTTGTCAATTTTCTTTGACATTACCTGTGAGAAAAATTAAAGAATTAACAGAAAAAAGAAAGAAGTAAAGGAGATTATTTGCAATGAAATAAGAGAAAAATAGATACAAAGAATGTAACGATTTTATAAAAAAATCTATAATTTTTATTTCCAAACAACTAAGTAAGGTTTGTTCTACTCTATTATAAAAGCATAAGACTCAGTTTTACTTTACTTTTTCTTAACATACATTTCTCAATAACTACTATAACAGAATAGATTTTTAGGCCAGTAGTCTCCTTCGTGTTTCTATTTTATATAATGTCAAACCTTATTTACAAGTTTATAGGTCATCCTTGGGTTAAGTACCTCATTATATATTTCATTATAGCTTCATCCTTTGTTGTCTTTTTTATCTTCAAAGATTTCCGACATAAAATTCTTTCTTCTTTTTTTTGAGGCAGAGGGAGGGGTTAATCCAGATGAATAACTGGGTTTACTTGATAAATACAGATCAACTTTTAATAAAGATTTGTGTCTGTGATGGTATCAATATGAGATGAGTTCAGCTGCCTCTGACCAATGAATCCACAGTATCACAAGCAGAAGCTGACCACACCAGGCAATCACAGAGGTCCATTACAGAAATTATTAACCACTTGCACTTCCAAAGATAAAGACCATATGCACGATGGCCAGGTATTTATTCAACACCAAACTTGATTGCACCGATCCATGTTTTCAGCTGTCGACTTACCATTTATGCCAAGAAAAGCTGTGATGTCACTGCATCACAGATGAGTTCACCCTGTGTACAACAAAGTGTGTGACCAAACCAGATGTAGTTTTTGAGCAAGAGTTGTTCAAAGAATCCAGCCTGACAATTGCAGGGATGCTATCAGTAAGGTGAGGTTTGGCAATGAGTATAGTGAAAAATATAGGCGCAGGAGTGGCTGTGTGGTAAGAAGCTTGCTTCCCAACCACATGGTTCCTGGTTCAGTCCTACTGTGTGGCACCTTGGGCAAGTGTCTTCTACTATAGCCTCACACCAACCAAAGCCCTGTGAGTGGATTGGGTAGATGGAAACTGAAAGATGCCGGTCATAAAAATATGTATATATATATCTATGTGCATGTGTCTTTGTGTCTGTGTTTGTCCCCCTATAACCGCTTGACAACCGGTGTTGGTGTGCTTACGTCCCCGTACCTTAGCTGTTCGGCAAAAGAGACCAGTAGAATAAATACCAGGTTTAAAAAATAAATACTGGGGTCGATTCATTAGATTAAAAATTCAAGGCGGTCCCCCAGCATGGCTGCAGTTTAATGACTGAAACAAGTAAAAGACAAAAGACATAATAAATAAAAGAAATACTCACTGAGTTTCCAGTCATGAGGGCAATCTCTTTCAGTTTAGAGAAGACACCAGCAATAGTCAGTTTTGGTGGAGCAAACATGGTCCGTTGATTACTACGACTTGACTGTGAAAACAGAACAAATATATGCAAAATGATGAAAATATAGAAATACTGAAGAACAAGGAAACATATGTAAGAAGAATGCAAGATTACTATATTCATTACATGAAATATCAGAAAAGTTCAAGGGATTCAGTTAAAGGACATTTAGTGTCATCCAAGACATTCTGGCTTCTACTGAATAATACTGCATTATGGTAGAGTCCTATTGCTCATTTAAAATACATACACACACTGTTATATTGGCATTCGTTTTCTTAGAAGAGTGCTCTGGCTTTCATGAAGCATTATGATAAATGCATTAGCCATCCACTGCCACCCCTAATATGACCTCTGCATTGACCGCTAGTACCATTTGGAGCGAAGAATAAAATAATTTTTAAAATTTTTATGCAGACATGGTTGTGCAAAGTGTATTTGCTTCCCACAAACTCTGTTTTACTGCCATGACATCTTGCCATCTTGGGCAAGTGTCTTCTCCAACAGCTTCAGGCTAACCAAAGCCTTGTGAGTGGATTTGGTAGACAGAAACTAAAAGAAGCCTGTTGTATGAGTGTGTGTATGTGTGTATATATTCTTTTACTTGTTTCAAACATTTGACTGCAGCCAAGCTGGAGCACCACCTTAAAAGAAATCGACCTCTAGGACTTATTTTTTGTAAGCCTAGTATTTATTCTATTGGTCACTTTTACTGAACTGCTAAGTTACGGGGATGTAAACACACTAACATCAGTTGTCAAGCGATGGTGAGGGAACAAACACAGACACAAAGATACACACACACACACACGTAAATATATATATACATACAATGGGATTCTTTCAGTTTCCATCTACCAAATCCCCTCACAAGGCTTTGGTCAGCCCGTGGCTATTTCTTACTTGTTTCACCCATTGGACTTTGTTCATGCTGGGTACAGCCTTGAAGGGTTTAGTTGAACAAAATGACCCCAGTACTGATTTTTTTCTAACCTTGCTCTGCTCTAAACCCTTTCTCGTATAATTTTACCCATTTTTTGCTCCTCATGTCCTAGGATAAAGATGCTTTCATGGGATTCATAGTTTTAAAAACTGTGACAACCTCACTAGCCTTAATGGCATGGAAAAGGCATCCTGTACACGCTATGAAGTGGTTTGCATTAGGAAGGGCATCCAACCATAGAAACTATGCCTAATCACACACAAGAGTATGGATGTAGTCCTTGGACCCATCAGACACTGTCAAATCATCCAACCCTTATCAGCATTGTCAACGACAATGATTTAAGCATGGCTGTATATACATGTACATCGAGCCTGGTGTTGCCATCCGGTTTCACCAGTCCTCAGTCAAATCGTCCAACCCATGCTAGCATGGAAAGCGGACGTTAAACGATGATGATGATGATCATCATCATCATCCTTGTCCTCATTTAACATCTAGTTTTCATTCTGGTAAGGGTTGAATGGTTTGACAGGATCCAGCGAACTGTAAGGAAATAATGTGGTCAAGGATGATAATGAGAAATGAAAGCGATTCTAGAGATGCAAGGATGTAATATGTGCCTTAATCACTCTACTCTTTAAACTGGTGTGCTTACTAGCTGTACTATCCACATTCTGTAATTAATCATACAAGAAAAATGTTATGAAAGCCCCTGGCAATCTATGCAATGGATGATGCCAGCCCCTCTGCATTGTTGAATGATTAATACAGAGTAAAGTATCCGGCCGGAAAACAATTTCATTAATAATTAAAAAAACATACCAACAGAGCAATCTAACCGATTTTAATAATAAAACAACACACACACACACACACACACACATGCATACACTGATACATATACACAGATATATATATACATACAGATATATGTATATACACATATACACACACACACACACACACACACGCAGTGAAGATATTATAAATACAGGCATTTGCATCATAAAAAGTGTTGTGGCTACCAACAAAAAGGAGAAAAATCACAGAGATTACTTGTTTAAACAATCAAGGTCGTTTCTCAATATAAAGATCAGAGGTAAAACTCAACAGGCTATGAGTCAATGATGGTGACTGCGCATGGTCGCCTGCCTAGCTAGAAATAGCACCTAAATCTTCCTCAACTCACATCCTATTACCTTTAAAAAGAGCACTTGTTACACTAAATTAAGAGGTAGTCATACCTGCCTTTGATTATAGATAGGCTTACTTTAACATGATTGATCTGAGATTAAAAAACAACAGCTCTAAAGGCTACAACTAAGGTTTTATAACAACATAAGCCCAATAAGCAGAATGAGCCAGTGGCTCTCAACCAGGGTCTATATGACTCTTGGAGATCTATATATAAGATTTTGTTGTTAAATTTGATCTGCAATGAATTGGTTTACACTTCTACAATACACAATTTTTTTTTTTTTTAATTTTGCTTATCCATCATCATCGTCACCATCATCTTCATTCAATGTCCGCTTTCGCTGCTGGTATGGGTTAGGCAGTTTGACTGGAACTGGTAAGCCAGAGAGCTGCACTTTGTTCCAGTCTGATTTGGCATGATTTCTACAGCTGAATGCACTTCCTAATGCCAACCACTCTGAGAGTGTAATATTACAAAAATATATGAATTTTTAAATATCAAATGGCTTGCAGATTCCATCTGAGTAAAATAGGAATGAAAGGGTCCATAGGTTAAAAAAAAAAAATGGCTGAAAAACACTGATCTAACCGGCCATTCAACCTGCTGGAAACAGCAGCCAAATACTATTTCATCATACCAAGTTATCTTGAAAAAAATAGCCACAGCTATCTTATGTCTGCTCAATAAACTTTGGTCTAAGGTTA
>NC_068981.1:73078794-73095606 GCF_001194135.2 Octopus bimaculoides | reverse complement strand
TTCAACCTGCTGGAAACAGCAGCCAAATACTATTTCATCATACCAAGTTATCTTGAAAAAAATAGCCACAGCTATCTTATGTCTGCTCAATAAACTTTGGTCTAAGGTTAAATCATAAATAAAGAATAGTAGCACCAGGCTATGACAACACCTGAAAGCAACCCAGAATCAAACATTCACATATGTAGTTCTGGTGTCTCACAGCTAGATACTCTTGGCAGAGTAACATGTGGATAAAAAAAATTTTAAAAACCACGCCACCGCCGCCATCATCATCATCATCATTGTTTTAATGTCCACTTCTGCTGTATGCCCACATAAAATTTGTTGTGGCAGATTTTCAACGATCAGATGCCCTTCTTGTCACCAACACTCACCTACTTCCAAGTAAGAAATTATTTCTTCATGGTTAAGCATGATTGGAAATGAAGGACATTGCTTGCATGATGGTAACACTTGCCTACAACTAGCATATGATGCCACAGCACGGAGACAGTTACACACACACACACACATATTCACCCTCACTTAAACATGGATGTTCTGTTAGAACAAATTATACTGTGGTAAATACAAAGAGAGAAACTCTCATATTGGCTTTAGGTGCAAAATGCACTCTTGTTTATATTGCTAGCAGGGAGATAAATCCCTGCTATCTCCAGAGCTGAGACCAGCAGATCACATGATTTCAACCTTCCTTGGTCTTATCGATGATGGATGCTCAACTGCTATATATCTATATATACACATGAAAAGATTCTTTCAGTCTCCATCTACCAAATTCACTCACAAAGCTTTTAGTTGGCCTAGGGCTACAGAAGATACTTGCCCAAGGTGGTAGGCAGTGAGGCAGATGCTAAACCATTCAGTTGATATGCAAACTTTCTACCACATCGCCATATCTGATGAACATAAAAAACATCAACCATTGCACGCTGGAGAGACACAGCTGCACATGTGATGTGAACTGATGACACATGCTAGGTGAAGAATGCTGTCTGCTGGCTGGGATTCTGTGTCTCACATCACCTGATCAAGCAGATTTGTGATCAGAGACATTCCAACTACAACTACCCCATCTGCTTTTCAGAAAGTATTCCTACCGCTCAGTGGTTACAGTGTCAGGCTCACAATCATGAGGTAGTGAGTTTGATTCCTGGACCAGGCTGCATGTTGTGTTCTTGAGCAAGACACTTTATTTCACATTTCTCCAGTTCACTCAACTGTAAAAATGAGTTGCGACATCACTGGTGCAAAACTGTATTGGCCTTTGCCTTTCCCTTGGATAACATTAGTGGTGTGAACAGGGGAGGTTGGTATGCATGGACAATTGCCGACCTTCTACAAACAACTTTGCCCAGGCTTGTGCCTCAGAGGGGATCTTTCTATGTGCAATGCCATGGTCATTTATGTCTGAAGGGACTCTTTACCTTATTTACCCTTCCTAGAACTACATTATCCAGTACCTCTTTTTTTTTTTATGACAATAAATTGTGAGTTGCTAGAGACCTGACTGCTAGTTCTTGTAAGTCAAGCTACCATGTAGAGGATTTTTTTCATTAGCTTGTGTGCTCACATGGAATTAAACCCTTGGCAGGAGAGGACATGGTAATGTTAGCTGCCAGGATCTGGGTTTCACAAATAAGAGCCGCTTCATTGAAAGGATCTTTATGTTGTGTTGTAAAACCATTCAACCAATGTTAGCATAACAAAACAGAGACTAAAGCTGTGATGGTGGTGGTAGTGGTGGAAGTGGCAGCAATGATGATGATGATGATGATGGTGATAATAATGACAACAATAATGATGATTGTGGTGGTGGTGGTGATGATGATGATAATGATAATGATTATGATGATGTTGATTGTCCAATAAACTTAAGCACGTAAAACTGGCATGGTACCAGTTGTCCAGCTCCTCAAACCAATGTGATTTGGCATAAGACAATGGAAATGGATTTGTAACTGGGTTTGAATTCAAACACAGAATTCACTGAACTACATTGTTGCCCTTAGTTACAACAAGTTAAGTCAGCTCCAGCCACTTGAGAGAACGTTATTTACAACGAAATGAAAAGCAAAACATAAACCTCCATCTCACCTCCGCAACCAGTCCAAGGTCTCCTTTCTCCTGGACGTCATTCTTTATTTTATCCACACTGCGTCCTAAATAAAAGAACAAGAATTAACATAAAAAGTAGCAGATATGAGTAATAATTGAAAGGAGGAGGAGGAGGACAGAGAAAACTACCACTATTACTGCTACAAGTAGAATAACAATGAATACAAAAATGTCCCCATTATTATTAGAAAATAGTCATAATTTTCTACTGAGATAATCCAAGTTAATATACAAGGCTTATAGTGTTTTAGACAATAAACTACTTATAGTGCACAATTTACTATGGTGGTGATGGTGGTGGTGGTGGTCTTTGTTGTCATCATCATCATGATCATGAAATGTCCACTTTTCCCATCTTGCATGAATCAGATGGAGTTTATTTGCAGTAAATTTTCTATGGTCAGACACTGTTCCTGTTGCCAATCCTCAACCCTTTTCAAGCAAAGTAATATTTTCCCAATTGCTAGAGATGCTCTTGCAGAATATTGTTCACAACTATCACATAACATCAAAACAAGGAACCATAAAGATACACACACACACACAAAACAGGCTTCTTTCAGTTTCTATCCACAAAATTCACTTACAAGGCTTTGGTTGGCCCAGGGTTATAGTAGAAGACAATTGCTCAAGGTATTACACCATGGGATTAAACCTAGGACCATATGGTTGGGAAGCAAAATTCTTACTATACAACCATGCTTGCATCAAAAGAGAGAATTGTAAATTAAACTTAATGGTGGTGGGAGGGGGAGGTAGACGAGGGGGAAAGGGCTAGAGGTCCACAACATTTTGCTTGGGGCATGCAGCTGGATGAATCACACCCAGTACTTGTAGTTCTTTATTTATTTATCTATTCATTTTGATTCTACCAAGATGAAAGACAACACTGACTCTAGCAGGATTTGAACACATAATCTAGAGGACAATTTCCTTTCCTGTATCTACAACAGCCTCTACTCTCCTGATCTAGCTGCATATCCACTCCACCACGTTCACCCATCCAATCTGCCTCTCTTCCTCTTCCAGTCAACTTTACTGTTTCTCACCTTCAAGACTTCACGTAAAAGACTTCCACAGTTTTTATTTTCCAGGAATGTCTGTAGTGGGGGTGGTTGCTCTGAGAGTGTAAGTGGCTAGAATAAGACTAGCCTGGGCAAAGTTCAGCAAGCTCCTATGTCTGCTGGCAACAAATGGCCTCTCGCTCAGGATGTAAGGCAGACTGTATGATGCATGTGTGTGAACTGCCATGCTACACAGCAGTGAAACATGGGCCGTGACTGCTGAGGACATGCGTAGGCTTGAAAGAAATGAAACTAGTATGATCTGCTGGATGTGTAATATCTGCGTGCATACATTGACAGAGTGTAAGTGCCCTGAGAGAACATAAGAAGCATAAAATGTGGTGTGCAAGAGAGACAACTGCATTGGTATGGTCAAGTGCTACGTATAGATGAGGATAGTTGTTTGAGGAGGTGCTACTCCCTAACTGTGGAGGGAACCTGTGGAAGAGGTAGACCCAGGAAGACATGGGATGAGGTGGTGAAGCATGACCATTGAACATTGGGCTTCATAGAGGCAGTAACAGGAAACCGAGACTTTTGGAGATATGCTGTGATTGAGAAGACTTGGCGACTAAAGTGAGATCGCAGCCATGCATGTCCGGCCCAGTTAAGAGTATCCCTGATGCGTTGGGCGATATGATATGCTTGAGAAGACCTGTTGAGTCAAGTAAAACCAATATCATAGCTGTGGTCAGTGTCCCTTGACTGGCTCCCATGCCTTGGCATGTAAAAAGCACCATCCAAATGTAGCCGACACCAGTACTCGCTGACTGGCTCCTGTGCCAGTGGCATGTAAAAAGCACAATCCAAACGTAATCGATGCCAAGTCTGCCTGACTGTTTCCTGTGCTGGTGGGACGTAAAAAACACTTACTACATTCTCGGAGTGGTTGGTGCTAGCAAAGGCATCCAACTGTAGAAACATTGCCAGATCAGATTGGAGCCTGGTGCAGCTGCTGGCTCACCAGACCTCAGTGAAACCGTCCAACCCGTGCCAGCATGAAAAACGGACGTTAAATGATGTTGATGATGAAAATCCTTAGGAATTCCTTTCTACCCATGCTTTTCCTACAAACATTCATCTATAAATGCTTAAGCTGAACATCAGCCACATTAATCTCACCAGTGTGGAAGGGCTTGTACTGGTCAATAACACCTGATGCTCCTATACCGCTAATTCATCATCATCATCATCATCTGTTAACGTCTGTTTTCCAAGCTGGCATGGGTTGGACAGTTTGACATGAGCTGGCAGGACCTGGGGCCACACCAAGTTCTATAGTCTGATTTTGGCTTGGTTTCTACAGCTTGATGCCCAGTCTGACAGCAACCACTTCACAGAGTGTACAAGATACAAGGTGCATTACCAGTGTTTTTTTTTTTTGTGGCACCAGCACTTTTAATGTGCCGCCAACACTAGTGCTTTTTTATGTGGCAGTAGCACCAGTGGTTTTTACATGGCACCAGCACCAGTGCTTTTAACATGGCACCAGTACCCATGCTTCTAACATGGAACCAACACTGGTGCTTTTTACATGGCACCAGCACCCATGCTTCTAATGTGGCACCAGCACCAGTGCTTTTAACGAGTCACTTGCACCAGTGGTTTTTAAGTGATACAAAAACTAAAAAAAAAAACACTACTTGGAAAATAGAAGCAGAACTTACCTGTGGCTTGTGCTATTGCTTTCATCAAGACCATCTCCCCAATACCAAGTTCAATTCCTTCATAGGCTGGAGCCAATTTGTTCAGACAAAGATACACACAACAGAGCAGGTCATCAGGTGACAGTAATATTACGGAACGAAAAAAGTTAGACAATATTTCAATCATTTTTAACCTGTGAAAGGAAAAAACAAGCAAAAATAATTATTATGCAAAATTTTTGTAATCCCAATTCAAACTACAAATAAATAATGTCATCAAATGCTATTGCTTAGCAAATGCTATTGCTCAGACTGGAATGGTGATTTAAAAGATTTTTTTCTAATAGGTGCAGATGGGGCCATGAGATAAAGAAATTTACTTCCCAACCACATGGTCTCAGGTTCATTCCTAATGTGCAGAACCTTGGACAAATGTCTTGTATTGTAAGCTCCAGGCCAACCAAAGTCATGTGGGTAGATTTGGTAGATGAAAACTGAAAGAATCCCACTATGTGTGCATGTACCCTTGTCTTGACATCATGTGATGGTTGTAAGCAAACATCATCGTCATACAAGTGATGTTTGTTTCCAATGTGCTGTGAAAAACACATCTGGCCATGGAGAAATATTACCTTGCTTGGCAACAGGAGAAGCTGATGAAAGGAAGAGCATCTGGCTGTAAAAAATCTGCATCAATAAACTCTGACTGACCCATGCAAGCATGGAAAAGTGGATGTTAAATAGAGCTACCATATCAAGGAGAATGAACGACGCAAATTAAAACCATGATGACAAGGGTCACCCCACCCCAACTTCCACTTATTTGTGACGTTTTCACAAGGTAAGAGGGAATGCATATGGCCAAATACAAGAGATAACAGAGCAAACAACCAAGAGGTCAGCATATTGTGATCTGTCACTATAACATTTGAGATCTGTAGATCAAAACGCATAACTCTCAAATGTGTAATTAGTATAATGTGTAATTAGTATAACAAAAGTAAATACCGATGAATGGCTTGGCCCTACAAAACCTCTGAATGAAGGATTGATGGTATATCTCAGGATGCTTTTCCTAATGGGAGCTGCACAATTTCCAAGTTACAGAGGCTAATTGAAGTATAAATTCAGCTCTAAGACAGGAAGCCAATACTCAGGAAATGACAGCTTGTAAATAAATGAGTAAACATCTATGTGTAATCAACTTAACTGTATTCAACCTATCTGGCCAGGTGAAAGCAACATGACAAAAGATGAAAATCAATAAGAGGTAAAATCTACATTCATAATATACACCTATAATCGTTATATCATTAATAAATTTCAGCCAAATTCATGCAATTGTTATATATTTTTATGTTTTTCACACTCCAGGGTGTCCACAAAGTTTGGGTACATAGGGATTAACACATATTTTAAGAAATTATAATTTCTCACATTTAATTGTTTATGTTATGATTTTATTTACTCCATGTACCCACATGGGAATTAACACATACTTTAAGAAATTATTATTTCTTATATTTAATTGTTTATGTTATGATTTTATTTACTCCATGTACCCAGACTTTGTGGACACCCTGTAGATTAACTGTATTTCATTCATCTTAAGTTTTTAACAGAATTGGCAGACTTATACAGAGAAAGTGCCACAGGAGATTAAGAGTTAAATGTGGTAACTCACTTCACTATTGCATAACAATGCAGATGATATATCTGAGTAACTTGTTTGAGTAAATTATTCCCTAAATTAGAAAAGTTCATTCACAAGATTCAAGTACTGAAACTTTATGAGAATCATTTTCTGATTTGCCTACAGAGTGAAGCACATATGTTTATTAAAAAAGATGATTCTAAAATTTTAAGGGCTAATAAAGTTATGCATGTTCATTGAATTAGTAACCACTCTTCACAACATACACCTATTTTACATACATTTCACATCATTTTGCTTTACCTAACTTTCATATATAGGAGGGAGCCATTCTGAATTTACTGTTGACAGATAGTTGCTGATGCTGGCACTCTGTCGAGGGTTCCGGTTGATCCGATCAACGGAACAGCCTGCTCGTGAAATTAACGTGCAAGTGGCTGAGCACTCCACAGACACGTGTACCCTCAACGTAGTTCTCGGGGATATTCAGCGTGACACAGTGTGACAAGACTGACCCTTTGAATTACAGGCACAACAGAAACACGAAGTAAGGGTGAGAGAAAGTTGTGGTGAAAGAGTACAGCAGGGTTCGCCACCATACCCTGCCAGAGCCTCGTGGAGCTTTAGGTGTTTTCGCTCAATAAAAACTCACAACGCCCGGACTGGGAATCAGAACTGCGATCCTATGACCACGAGTCTGCTGCCCTAACCACTGCGCCTCCACGTTGACAGAGAAGTGAGGAAAACAGCCATCGTTATAAATAAAATTCTCAGCTCCAAACTTATTCCATCCTAACTTATTGAGGTAAAAAAAATAATGTAAAAGTACAACAACAATTATAATAATTATAAAAGTAACCAGTCAGTATAGACATATTAATAGAGAAACTTTCTTACCTTGCAGATACACTTTCAATTTCTTCAAATGTTTTTGCCAGAGCCAAATAAGGGACCCTAAAAACGATTAAGAAATTTCGTGAAATTATAATCATTCTGAAGTGGGGGCACGTGGCTTAATAAGATTGTAGTTTTCATTCCTGGACTGAGCAATTCATTGTGTTCCTGAACAACAAACTTCATTTCACATTACTCCAGTCCACTCAGCTTGTACAAATGAGTAATCCTGTAAAAAAACCAGGCTTCTGGCTCTATACTCCTTACAGAGTAACATGGACTAATCATAAGCATTCTGAGAAAAACTGAGAGAGCTTGTTGCTTAACCCTTTAGCATTCAAACAGGCTATATCAGGCCCCAAATATTCTGCATGTTTAATGCTCAAGCTAGCCAGATCAGACCTCTTACTCTTACCTAACAATGCCAGTCTAAAAATAAACAATCACATTATATTAATCTTGAAGCTACAAGATAACATAGCATCACTTCAAAACAATATGAATAAATAAACATTACATTTGATAGAGTAATCTGGATGCTAAAGCGTTAAGCTAAAAGATTCAGCTTGATGTATGTAGTCCAAATATATAATGACAAAGGACCTACATTTATATTTGTAGCAAACAACATGACCATGTGGTAAGAAGTTTGCTTCCCAAACACATTCATTTCAGGTTTAGTCCCATGGCAAGCTACCTTAGGTAAGTATCTTCCACTAAAGTTTCAGGCCAAAACAAAGCCTTACAAGCGGATTTGCTTAATGGAACTTTAAGAAACCTTAAATATTGGTGTCATGCAACTAGCAGCCATTACACTCTCAGTGGTTGATGTTAGGAAGGGCATCCAGCTGTAGAAACCGTGCCAAATCAGACTGGAGTCTGGTGCAGCCCCTCAGATTACCAACCCTGGTCAAACCATTCAACCCATGCCAGCATGGACAACATATCTTAAATGATGATGATGATGATGATGATGATGAACTTATAATACTTTCATGAAATAAACAAAGACAAAGTTGTTATTTTAGTCACAGTGAAGATAAATCAGGTGGCTTTGTTGAATTAATGAGGTTCAGTTGTCTTGGAGATGCTTTTTGCACATAATATAAAATGCAACATTTTTAGAGATATTAACCTGTCAAAATAAATTGATTATACACAATAACATTGAATAAAAAGTGATCTGATGTGGTGCTTTAATACTTCTGTCGACATATTTCCGCTAAAATCCACTGCTTGTGTTTCAATTAATTTTGAAAATAATGACAACTTTAGTAAAATAATTTTGCCTTTATTAAACTGGTATTTGGAAGAAATAGACATAAGATTTTGATGAAAGCTTCTAACTTAGATCACTTTAACCCTTTTGTTGCCATATTGCCAATGAAATATATTATCTTTGTTTAACTTAATTTTGGAAGTATTGAAGAATTTAAATAAAATAACTGTCATTATTAAACAGGTATTTCAAACATAAAGATGGTATTTTGATGGAAGGTTTTAATACTTTAGAGTAAGAAATTTCTATCATAAAACTAGGGATAGGCTTCATGCTAGTTGGTATCGAAAGGGTTAAAACAGGGAATTATCATCATAAATCTAGGGGGTAGTCTCAGGCTAGACAGTATCAAAAGGAGTAAGCTAGCAAAGCAAACAAAACACAAAAAGCCTTGGAGAATGTCAAATATTTGCCAAAGTAAATCATTAATTCTCTCATATTCTATAGTTTCATAATGTTTTTAATGGGTAGCCTATTTCAGAATGTATCAAGGACAATTCTAAGTTCATAAGGAAAACTGCATCTGTACCAAATTCTTCACAGAACTGAGAGAAATGAGGGAATGTAACACAGATTTTAGGACTGTTTCAATTTGAATAGAAAGCAAATGGCTTGATGGCTTCCCTATCTAGGTTGAAATTATGTTGGGCTAACCTTTCAATTCTCAAACTTTGGAGTGGTAACATATCTGAATGAATGTAAGGCAAAAATTAGAATGTGTGATTGAATTAATTGGTACTATGTAGGGAAAAACACATTCAGATATAAACATAATTCTCTCATATTACTATACATGCATCTGCACATGTGTGCATATATGCAGGTGTGTGTATGTGTATATGTAAATGAGTGCACAAGTGTGTTTTTGTGGATGTAATCAAGCATCACTAAAGTAATGTATAAACTGAATCAAACACACACTACACACATTTATGTATGTTATTAAAAATATATTATTCAATTATATAAGTGAATATAGACACATACATAAACATGTCCATATTCAATTGGTTATTTGCAAACACACACACACACACACACACATGCAAAATGTTTCTATAGTTGTAATGCATTTGTATGGCTACAAGAATGTAAGTATCTACATACATGCACATATATACACAATGGGTAGTTTTCAAACATCAACCAAATACACTTCCAAAAGAATCAGACACACAATGTTATTCATACAATAGACATCATTAAATTACAACAGTAAAGAACTGTCAGGTGTTTACGATTTGTAAAGGTCTGTTTGCACACAGATAAATGTTATGGTGAAAAGGAATTGGAAACAATGCAACTATCTTATAGAAAATAAATGAGCTGACTAGTTAGTATAGTTTTGCAATGTGAGTCAACAGATAACCAGAAGCAGATTTGTCTGTGTGAAAACTTTTGAAAACAGGAAGGAAAAGAGGCCAAAAACAAAGTGTTATACAATCGGAACCATAGAAGCCTGAAGATATATTCTTGGTAAGACATCATCAATATCACACAGCATCAACTGAGGAAAACCAGAAAGAGCAATGAGAATGAAAAGCAAGTAATAAATATCATCAGAAGATAAATATTTAGTTGTGAGGAATAATGTACTGAACTCTCACAATCAACCTTCAGTGGAATAACTATCTTGTTAACTGTCTGGTATTTGTGAAATGTAAAGAGAAATTCTGGCGATGATGGTAATGATAAATACTGGCTATGACCAAAATCAAGAACAACTTTGAATATATACTATAAGGTTACCAGTTCAAACAGCTTTTTTTTTTTAAAATCTTTTACATTAGTAACAAATTGCACCTGTAGTCTTTTCAGTCTACCACAGACAGGAGTAGACGGAGGTAGCAAAATACAGATTAATTATTATCATCGTTATCCTCCTCATCATCATTTAATGTCCACCTTTCTATGCTTGCATGGGTCAGAGTTTTATTTGGTAGACATTTATTCCCCAATCATATACATAATGAGTACACATTAACCCTTTAGCATTAAAACTGGCCATATCCAGCCCAAACATTCAATCTATTTTATGTTCAAACCAGCCAGACCTGGCCTTTCACACCTACTCCAGAACTCAGAATTCTAAAAATAAGTAATGTGTGATTAATTCAAAACAATGTGAACAAATAAGCAGAACATTTGACGTTAAAGGGTTAACCTTTTAGCATTAATATCACTCTGTCAAATGTAATGCTTATTTATTCACATTCTTTTGGATTAATCATACTTTATTTCATAGCTTCAAAATTTTGATGATGTGATTATATTTTTAGAATAACATTGTAGAATAGGTGTGAGAGGCTAGATCTGGCTAGTTTTAACATAAAACTGGTACAATATTTAAGCCAGATATGGCCGGTTTAAATGCTAAATGGTTAAGTGATACAATGATACAAGCAATAAGGCTACTTACTTTGCTTTTGGGGCCCAACAGGCTGATTTGATGGGATCATATTTACTGTCAGCTGGATTGTATTTCTTGTCCTCTACAGGTTTCACTTCACCATTGCTGCAAGTGAGAGAATTTTAAAGCTAAATTAGATAAAAGGAATTGAGACATATATTGTTATATTTCAGGACAGACATTTATATATATTTTTTTCTTCCCAAATAAGTACAAGCACTATATATTCGTTCTTCACTTCAGATTTATTATCATTCTTATTTTATTGTTCTTTGTCTGAAAATCTTTTGTCACACATTCTATGACCTCCTCAATGACTCTCCATCCTATGTTTCCTCTCCTGTTGTTTATTCCATTCTGTCTTAAACTAGAGAATGGGCTAAACAGAACAGGAGGAGACACATGCAATGGAGAGTCACTGAAGAGGTCACAGGATATGTGACAAAAGATTTTCAAGCAAAGAACAATAAAATAAGAACAATAATAAATCTGAAATGAAGAAATAATATATAGTGCGAGCACTTATTTGGCAAAAAAAAACAAAAAAAAACAAATGACCATCCCCATCAGGAATCTTGAAAAACATAATAATAGTCAAAATATCAATTGATAGATGTCATCAAAGTTTGTCTTCTAAGAATGGTGAATCAGGTGGTAGGTCTAACACATCACTACCACTGCCACCAGTAATACCATCTGACCTTTCAGTGACTTCTTCAATACAAACATTCAAACTGGGCCTCTGACAAAACCTGTATGTATTTATGCAACCTATTAGAAATGGCAGTCAAATTTTCATAAAACTACACCCTTCCATCTTAAAAACATATGAACACATTGGATAATGTGGGCCTAGAAGCACTCTTTGAGAGTAAAATAAGATGATCATGTCTGGAACACCTTTGATCACAGGTCAACTCAATGAGGGCTGACCTGGGGTTAAATGACAACTAGGCCACCTTTAATGTGTTAATAACATATTGATTTCGAATTTGGCACAAAGCTAGCAAATTTGGGGAAGGGTATAAGTTGAATAAGAGATTTCCCAGCAGTAGCCTACAACCAAGATATGACAGGGACTTGAATCTATGGCTATGCTTTAAGAAAAGCTATGTAGCTTTACAGTCCTGCTTATTGTTTACATAATTAATTTTATCAGGTAGTTCAGTGGTACAACTAACAAAAAGGGTTACAAGTTCAATGCAGTGGGACTGAACCAGAAAACATGTGGTTGGGAATTGAACTTCTTAACCACACAGCCATGCCTGGTTATATATCCCCACAAAAAAAGGTATGTATAATTGATATGTAATTATATCTCCTGACAACAGAAACAAGCCATGTGCCTGATAAGAATATTATTTTTACAAAAATAGATAAATTTATGTCATTCTAAAACATCCAAAATAATAAAAACCAAATTATGGCACCATACAGAACACTATACAGAATATTCTTCCAATAAACAATGACAAAACAATGATTCATCAAACATTAATGAGTACTGTAAACCTAACATTAAACACTCATCATTGGACCATGGAATATTATTTTTAATAAAATTACTCTTAATACAGTTAGAGATTTAATCTTAAGGAAATAGAAATAAAAGAATTTTAAAGCAGCAAAACCATACACACAAAATATAAAAGGAAAATCAAAAGGTTTTTCGAATATTACAATTTTGAATCATTCAGCTAAATTATTATATCACATTTGATCTCTCTCTCTCTCTCTCTCCCTTTCTTTTGTTTTTTCTTTACAAGAATGAATGCCCCACCAGCCTTACCAACAACAACAAAAAAAGGACATATTACATGCTTTGAAATTGAATGATTTTAATATATATGGAGGTAAAAATGATTATGGAAAATACAAATGATGAAAGAAAGGAAAAAAATGTATTCAAAATGATGCAAATGTACAGACAGAATGCATGTAATACATATGCAGACAAGCCAATGTGCATTCTCACTAAGGCATCTGGTGAAAATAAATAAATAAAAACTTAACCGACTCTATCAATTGTATTATATTTTTCTTGCTCTGTTTTTCTTTTTAAAAACTAACTGAATAAAAAATTCTATGAGCCTTAATAACTGCTGACGTAGGCTTGATGGAATTGGTGAAAAACCAAAAGAAAATAACTGACTTTTGAGTCATGCGTTTAGTATCGACGGTCAGTTGAAATGAGAATCTGTTTCGCAATAACATATCAAGAAATACAGACAAACACAGAGAGGAGTATATAAAATAATAATGGTTTTGCACACTGGCATGAAATCAAACGTTTATAGAGATGGGACAGAGTAAAGTTGGGTAGAGCCAATTGAAATGATTTCCAATATGCAAAAGGAATATAATATTTGTTGTTGCTTAACCACAGGGCAGGCCTGATAAAGCAGGCCTATGTTTTACCCTTTTTTTTTCACCATATTTCTCTCAAACTACACAGCTTTTGTTTCAATTAATTTTCAAAAATAATGAAGAATTTAATAAATTAACTTTGTCATTATTAAGTAGATGTTTGAGACAAATAACAAAATTTTGACAGAAGGTTTTAATTTAGGTCACTTTAACCCTTTAGCATTTAAGGTGACCATATCCAACCAAAATATTTTACCTGTTTTATGTTCAAACTGGCTAGATCCAGCCTCTCACACCAATCCTACAATATCATTCTAAAAATTAACAGTTACCTCATCAAAATCTCAAAGCTACAAATTGATGCATGATTAATTGAAAATGTAAATAACAGAATCATGTGAATGCTAAAGGGTTAAAATATGAAGTTGGTATCATAGAACCAGGGATAATTCCAGGGAATTTGATATCAAAAGGGTTAAAGACATTTTTGTCATGACCATCCCTTCTTATTCTTAAGGACAGGGGATCTAGAACTACGTTATGCAATGTGTCTTTCATTTTCCATGATGAAGCATCACCTTCCAACGTTGGGCTTCACAGAGGCAATGACGAAAGACTGAGACCTCTGGAGAGATGCTGTGATTGAGAAGACCCGGCAAATAAAGTGAGTTCACGGCTGTATCCTACACCAGTTTCACATAACCAGCCCCAGCCCATTCAAAAGTACCTTGGATTGTAGGGCAACATGCTGTGCTTGAGGAGATCTATTGAGTCAAGTACATCAACATCAAAATGAAAATCAAATGGAAATTGTAGTTGTGATCCCTGTGCCAGTGGCATGTAAAAAGCACCATCCAAACATGGCCAATGCTGGCTTCCGTGCTGGTGGCACATAAAAAGCACCAATCATTCGTGGGCATTGCCAGCCTCCTCTGGCCCCTGTGCTGGTGGCACGTAAAAAGCACCCACTACACTCATGGAGTGGTTGGCATGAAGAAGGGCACCCAGCTGTAGAAACACTGCCAGATCAGACTGGAGCCTGGTGCAGCCTTCTGGCCTCCCAGACCCCATCCAACCCATGCTAGCATGGAAAACGGACATTAAACAATGATGATGATGAGTAGAGATTTGACTACTATCTCTAGTAAGTCAAGCAACCATATAGAGCATCTCCACCACACACATTTCACTTGACTGATATATACTTAACTGACTGCAGAAGGATGAAAAAAAAAAGAACTTCAATGGAATTAGAACTCAAATATACAGAGACAACATTAATTACCTCAAGGCATTTCTTTTGTCTTGTTCACCATCACCCTACCAAACGGTGACAATGATTTTTCAATTTAAAGTGGAAGAACAGGAGTTAAATAATTATTAGAAGCAGCAGCAGCAGCAGCAATAGCAGCATCAACATCATCATCATCGTCATCAACAGCAATGCTGCAGCTACTATATTGTTGTGATGACCATCATCACCACCACCACCACCATTATCATCATCATCATCACTAATTGCTTTATAACATCAACTTGGATTTAGAAAGACAGGAACAGAGATCAACAAAAACATCGAAGCAATCTTCAGTTGTGTGCACAACAAGCACACTGCCATGAAGAGTTTCAATGCCAAGATGTTACAAGCAAATCTGGAGAGAGAGCTGACATGCTGTTTCCTCTCAGTCTCTCACTCTATTTCACACTCATACTCATACATTTTCTTCTATCACCCTCTTAGTAACAACTCTTTTTTTTTTTCAATTCAATCGCTTACATTTGCCTGGAAACAATAGAAGTAAAATAAAGTCGAGAGAACTCGACAATCTTTTTCTTTCTCTCTTTCTCTGGTGCCATAACAATATACACTCAGTAGACTTTATCAAGTGGTTGGTGTGAGGCAGGGCATCCAGTTATAGATGCTATACCAGAATTAAATGCATGAAGGAGATGTAGAGTTCCAATTCATGTTTAGAACTAACTTTAAATAAGAGCTAACTCTAAATAAGAACACACATCCAAGCAGGGAAAGTAAACATGATACTACATATGTATGTGTGTAAAGTAAAGAAAAGGATCCCCTTCAGTCATGAATGGCCATGGGATTGCCCGTAGAAAGTTCCCCTCCAAGGCACAAGTCCAGGCAAGGTTGTTTATGGAAGACCAGCAGTCACCCCTCTCCATGCCACCAATGTTATCCAAAGGAAAGGCAAAAGCTTGGCACCAGTGACATCGTAACTCATTTCTACAGCTGAGTGAACTGAAGCAATGTGAAGTAAAGTGTATTGCTCAAGAGCACAACACAGCCAAGGCTGGGAATCAAACTCACTACCTTGTGATTGTGAGCTTGATACTCTAACCACTGAGCCATGTGTGTATATATGTATATAACATATATGTATGTATATGTGTGTGTGTGTGTGTGTGTGTGTGTGTGTGTGTGTGAGGGGGGGAACAGAGAGAGCTTTCAATTGTGTCTATAAGTGTGTGTAGTTGGGTGTAATACTGTCTGAATGCTAGGGAACTGGCAATGTGCATGAAACTGAGGAGTGACAGAGTGAATTATAAATTGGTACTTGATATAAACTCTACACCATACATTGAGTACTCCTCTTTTTTTTTTCTGAAAATTATGTTAAGGGTCTGTGGAATAGTCAGCCACTTACATTTACACATCAATTCAAGAGCAGGTAATTCAGTTGATCGAACAATTGAATCCTCATTGTTGAATGATGGAAATCCTCCACCACTATATATATATATATATATATATATATATATATATATGACATTTAAATAAAACACTAGTTGATATTCAGCAGAAGCAACAGAGTGACTCAAGGGCTGAGAGTTTTGTGTGTTCGCACTTAAGCTAGTTACACCAATTATATATCATTTAACTGAGTTGCTAGTCCATTATAGCTATTAACATAAATACACCTGTAGGATGTATATATGTATGTGTGTGTGGGTGTGCGATACATGGAGTTCTTTTAAAAGAACAATATTTAAATGAGAAGTGAAATTACTTAACTCTTCAATGCGAAAACTAAAGCAGAAATCTCGATTTAATTAGGATATACAGTGTTTTAACGTGTATAAGGAACTCTCGTGTATAAAGAACCCCCTAATTTTGGGGGCTTACAATTTGGGAAAAAGGTTTTGTAAGGGATTTAATAATATCCATGCATTTTTAACCTAATTTTTGGCACAAAAAAAGGGGTTCCTTATACACGTTAAAATACCCTAATAACATTTTAAAGCTGTAAAAGCTGAGTTCCTTTCTTTCGAAATTCGCAATGAACTAATTGTTGAGAGAGAGAGGGAGGGAGAGAGAGAGAGAGAAAGAGAAAGAGAGAGAAAGAGAGAGAGAGAGA
>NC_068981.1:73072649-73078784 GCF_001194135.2 Octopus bimaculoides | reverse complement strand
GAGAGAGAGAGAGAAAGAGAAAGAGAGAGAAAGAGAGAGAGAGAGAAAGAGAGAGAGAGAGAAAGAGAGATAGAGATAGAGAGAGAATGAAGAAAATAATTAGGATTAAAGTCTTTTGTTGCAATGAATCACAAAGAATTGAGTATCAAAACATCTTTGGTGACAGAATTTGCATGTGCATGTGTGCGTGCATGTTTGCAAGTGCTGTGAGGTTGAGGATTGGTAAAGACAGTAGATAGCATTAACCAGCTAAAATTTTCCAGAAACACAATTAAAGAGCAATGAGGGAAAATCAGATTATGGCAGATGGAACGGAATTATAGGAAATTAAAGAAAACAGGAAGGATAAAAAAATTTTTAAATATCCCCCCCCCCCCACCTCTTCACTCTTTATACCAAAAATCTTTCGTGATAACAGAAAAACTGGTTCATTGCATAAGAGAAACAAATCCAACATTCTGTTTCTCTTTATATCTCAGATGTTTTTTCCCCGCCACCCACTTCATAATTAAAATATGTTGCATTCTGTTGTGTGCATCCATTCCTTTTCATACATGCACAACATGCTAAATGCACTACGTAAAACACGAACATGATAAATGGTACAATATTTTTTACATGAAAATTTGAAGCAGAAGTCTTATCTATCATGTAAATTATTTGACAGCCTAAGAATAAAAATGATTTAAGATTGTTTCTTGGCCTTGTCCAAATCACAGTAGTCTGATTTGTTTAGATGTTTAACAACCAGTAGAGGGTGTAATGGCTGGTACAACTGCTGCATCTTGTTATATATAATTCTTACTCAGTTTATCTAATTAGAAAACAGACACCAAATATCATAATTATCAGTGTATTAATGTGTAAATCATGTTGTCTTTTTATCTTTTACCTGTTTCATTTCTGTAATTTTCAGTCTTGCCCGCATACATTTTGGTATTTCGCTGAATTTCGTTTTGAGAACAATTAGGTCTTAGTAGACACAACATGTCTATTTCTAGCACATTAATGTCCACTTTAGTGGTCAACGTTATATTGCGACCATGAATCAAACCCAGTACGTATATTCTTTTAAGCCTGGTACTTTGCCATGCAACTCACAAGATTACAAACCCCAAGGGGTCTAACTTTATGGTAGGAAAAGACCAAAGAAGACATGAGAAGAAATGAAGAAAATCTGATCTCAAAATGCTGACTCTCACAAAAGGAGATGACAAAGGAACTTAACAAGTGGCAAAATGCTGTGTTGGAGAGAATTCTTCTGATTCAAGGCTTCTCAAATTAGTCCATATAGACTCTGGTTAGTGATTAATATTTTGGCAGGAGTGAACGAAAGTTTAGTAGTACTTATTCTATTGCTCTGTTACAGGGACATAAACACACTAGTTATCAAGTGGTGGTGGACTATATGATACACCAGCCTATAGCTTTTACTTCCAACAACTCAAATATAATAGAAATAGTCAGTAACAGCCATCTTCTCTAACACTTTAGGTCTCTCTCCTTTCCCAATAATCATCAGTATAACGTCCATAAAGCTGGAACTATCTGAGACTTACTCTCATATGTCAACCACTAAAAAAAAAAAAATCGCTGTTCGCAAGAAATTTGAACACTGGAAAACACTTGACCCTGTCTAGCATGCACATTTATATACTGCTTGCCTATGGGCTCCATTTTGCTTACTTCCCTTGGATGGAGAGAAATATACAGCTATGAAGGTGAGGTCCCTGCTTCCCAGCCACATTGTTCCGGGTTCAGCCACACTGCATGGCACCTTGGGTAAGTGTTTTCTACTACAGTCTCAGGCTGATCAAAACCTTGTAAGCAGATTTGGTAAATATAAAGTGAAAGAAGCCCATCATGTGTGTGTGTATGTGTGTGTGTTTATCTTGGCATCAGGCAATAGTTGTAAGCGTCACAATCACATGAAGGGTATCGTTCATTTTTAATCTTCCATTAAAACATATCCAACCATTCAGAAATATCAGGTTACTTAGAAACAGTTGGGAGTTGGAGACAGGAAAGTCATACAGCCATGGAAAATCTGCCTCAACAAATCCCATCTAGCTGTTGCAAGCATGGAAAAGTCAACAATAAGACAGTGATGATATAATTGTGCACTGGGTTTGATCCACTGTGTAGTGTCTTGAACACACATTTTTTACTATAGCCACCAGATGACCAATGACTTGTGAAATTTAGTACAAAGAAACTATAGAGAAGAGAAAAGGGATATCAAGTTACATTCCTTCATAAAAAAACAGAAGCCTGGCCTTTCAATATATACCAAATCCAAACAAGTCTTAGGGACAGTACAATCAACCAAAAACCCCTTCAAGTGTTTTTAGTACTAACATAGGTCTGGTCACATGACTGAAACTTGTCACATGACTGAAAAGAGTACATAACAATTGCTTCAATCAGAGATAAGAGGTCTGAAAGTTTGATAGAAGGGTGTGAACTAATTAAATTTGTTGGCTGGTACTTTATTTTATCAACCACAAGGGATAAAATGCAAAGTTGACTTTAGTTGGAT
Organism: Octopus bimaculoides; assembly: GCF_001194135.2. Lineage (NCBI taxonomy): Eukaryota > Metazoa > Mollusca > Cephalopoda > Octopoda > Octopodidae > Octopus > Octopus bimaculoides. The sequence continues at coordinate 73,076,245 of NC_068981.1, read as the reverse complement.
CTGAAGTGAGAAACTAAACAGTTGCAGGAAGTACAACAGAGCTTATTAGCCTGAAACTTTTAATGATTCTTCTTATGCTGATGTTGATGGTCCTTTTTTGCTATAGGCCTTTAGGGAAGGAGATAGTCAATTACAATGACCCCATTGCTCAACTGGTACTTATTTTATCAGCCCCAAAATGGTGAAAGGTGAAGTCAACCTCAGTGAAATTTGAACTCAGAACACAAAGATGAACAAAATGCGTAGCAGCATTTTGTCCAATATGCTAATGATTCTGCCAGCTCACTACATTAATAATAATAATAATAATAATAATAATAATAATAATAATAATGATGTGAATATATCATTACCATTATTTTTCATGTCCACCTATATTCGCATGGATCAGACGAGAGCTTCTTAAACTTTTTTATTTGATAACCCTCTTGATAACAAAGATTATGTACTCACCCTCAAATGAATTAATTGAAATTTAAATTTCAAAACATGACTAATTCACTAGTGTTCAATGCAATTTCCATGAGAAAAGACTCGATAAACTACAAATACAAACACAATTTTAATGCTTAAACTGTCTTAATGGGAGGGATATGTTTGGTGGGCATGGTTAAGATCACAAATATTAGGTTGCAGGTTGTGAGTTTGAACCACAAATCACTATATTCTATGTTCAAAGTGCTTCTCAGTTTGTTTGGTTAACAATCATCATCATCAGCAGCAACAACAATACCTGAACATTATTATCTCAAGTCCGAGGGCTCATTGGGGTGGCTACCCATTTTCCATGGAATGTAAGTGACCAAAATGAAAGCATTAACCTTGAACAAGATGTTGGTTCATTGTAGGGATACCATTTATAGCTGAGTAGACTGGAGCAACATGAAATGAAGTGCTTTGCTCAAGAACGCAACACGCTGCCTGATCTGGGAATGGAAAACACGATCCTGCAATTTTGGATGCACCACCCCAACCATAGGCCATGGACATTAGTAAATAATGCACATGGCTAAATCCAGGTTCCACTATACATGAATGTAAAAAAAACCCAGTTAAATGGGCTTAACAGTTGCACAAAGCTTGGGATATTCTGCTTGAAAAATTCCCCACCAACCTCCCTCTGTGAAGCCCTGAACTTTTATTCTCCCCTGCCAAAATGTTAATCAAAGACCAGAGTCTATATGAACTAGTTTGAGAACCCTTGACTTAGATGAATTCTCTTCAACACAGCATCTTAACACTTGTTGAGTTCCTTTATCATCTCCCTTTGTGAGAATTGGCATTCTGAGATCAGGTTACAACATAGAGTTACACCCTTAGGGGTTTGTAGTCTTGCAAGCTGCATGGCAAACTCACTAATGCTGGGGGCACAAAAAAAGCACTCAGCATATGTTATAAAGTGGTTAGCATTAGGAAGAACATCCAGCCATAGTAAACATGTCAAAGCAGACTGAAGCACAATGCAGTCCTTAGACTCATCAGATCCTATCAAACTGTCCAGGACATGCCAGCATGGAACATGGACAATAAATGATGATGGTGGTGGTGGTGACAACATGTTACATGTCCATACCAATGCACTCTTCTCTCTTCTGCACCACATCTGATACTTCTTGTATCTAATTCATCTCAACTCATCTACACCTTATCATTTAAGCATCAAGCAAAGCATGCTCACTTCATTTCGTTCAAGCCTTCAAACATTCTCTATGTTGAATCATTTATTCATTCATTTGGTTTATTCATTCATTGTGCCTTGGAGCACTTGAGGCGACAGCAAGATCATTCCACCTTCTAACACTGAAAGCATCCTTAACAGCTTGTTCCATTGTTAACCCTCTGTTTTTAAGATCTTTTTGTTATTGTTCTCCGCCACACTTCCTTTTGTTGGTCACATCTTCTTTTACTTTGTAGAACCCATTGCAAAGCGATCCTGACAATTGAGCTCGGTTTATAGTGATAAACTCTACCTAGCCATTTCCATCTCCTTGCTTCAATAGTTTCTCTTATTGGTTTCATGTTAGCCTTGGTGTGTAGTTGGCTAGTTTTGATCATATTCGGCCAATAGACTTTCAAAAGTTTTCATAAACATTTATTTTGAAACACCTCCAATTTCTTTTCAATACTTTTTCCAACATTTGGATCCATAGAGGAGGACGCTACATTGAATGCCCATAGCTTATTACTTTGCAGCATCACAGTTCATATACAAGCATCATACAATCTACTTTTCATTCAAAAAGAAAAGTCACATTATGATCTGCCAAAGGTAATAATTTCCCTTCTCTTTTCCCACCCAGTTCTTAGTCTGGCTGCTATGCTTTCAGTACAACCTTCACTCAATTAATTATGTTACTTCAGTAACAAAAGCTTTCAAGTACTTGTACAGAGCCTTCTGAGCACTGGAAATAATTTATTTTACTAATGCTCTGACTACAAACTACTGCTGTACATCTACCACATACAAAGTCTTTTTACTGTCAACCAACCCATAATCCCAGTACATGTCATGTGTATCCATAGTTCACATTTGAATAACCACATGGAATACACACAAACTCCATTTCTGTATAGTGAGCTCAGTCATTTGCCTGGCAAAAACAGAAATCCTGTCTTTTCTCCAACTCAGTAAAACTTTGGTTTTCACCATGTTCACGCTTAGACCTCTCAATTCATAGGTTTATTTCCATGTCAGAAATTTTTCTCTAAATCTTCCAGATTTCACTATAAGTATTACAAGAGCATTGTAATACTTATAGTAAGCCAGTCTTGTACTCCTATGCTTTAGCTTGTATTACTACACTGGACAGGAGGAGGCCAAGAACTGAACCTTGATGAACACCTACCTGTATATTGAATCCCACCAACTCTCACATAGCTTCTGGCATCTCTGCACATGGCTTGCAAAGATCTCACAAACCATTCATTTACAATTTAATTTTCTTAAAGACCATCATACAAAACTAGACAGTATGTCACTTACTCTTCTTCTACTCTCTCTCTCTCTGTAAATATATATATGATACATAGACAGACACACACATTGTGCATATAACCATATATTACATGCACATGCATGCAGATACGTGCATGTGTGTATATGTATGTACACACACAGAGTTTTTTGTTTATTTTTCCCTCTCTCCATCTGTTTTCCCACCTCATCCCTTTCTATAGGCTTAAAATGTCAAAGACCTTCCATTTTTCCTGAGTGTCAAACTAATACACCAACCTCATATGTTGTTCACTCACCTGTCTCTATCTTGTTTTTTTGTATATTTAGATATGTATATTAGAAAAAAACGAATAGAAATGTTTTTTTTTTTTGCTAAATTTTCCACTTTAATAATTAGATGTTTATAAAGTAGAAAAATTATCAGAAAAGTCATTTCTATTCATTTTTTCAAATATATAATACTGTACCAAGGGCTTTCTATTTCTTATTCTACTATATAGGCGCAGGAGTGGCTGTGTGGTAAGTAGCTTGCTTACCAGCCACATGGTTCTGGGTTCAGTCTCACTGCGTGGCACCTTAGGCAAGTGTCTTCTACTATAGCTTCGGGCCGACCAAAGCCTTGTGAGTGGATTTGGTAGAC
>NC_068981.1:73065057-73070885 GCF_001194135.2 Octopus bimaculoides | reverse complement strand
AATTATATCGACCCCTGTATTTCACTGATATCTAATTTATCAACCTGAAAAGGATGAAAGGCAAAGCCAACCTCAGTGGAATTTGAACACTGAACATAAAGATGGACGAAATGCTGCTAAGCATTTTGCCCAGCATGCTAACGATTCTGCCAGCTCACCACCTTATTTCAAGTTTTTGCCACAAGGGCAGCTTGGGGGATGGGATTAAGTGGATGACATCAACTCCAGTGGTACTTATTTAATTAACCCTGTAAGGATGAAAGGCAAAGGCGACCTTGGCAGAATTTGAACTCAGAACGTAGTGGCAGACAAAATACTGCTAAGCATTTCGCCTGGCATGCTAACAATTCTGCCAGCTCACTGCCCTAATATTATTGATAATAATAATAATAATAATAATAATAAATTTTCTACTATAGGCACATGGCCTAAAATTTTTGTGGGGGTGGAAGTAGTAGTAATAATAATAACTCTAGTGATTAACTGGTACTTATTTTATCGACCTTAAAAGGATGAAAGGCAATGTAGACCTCAGAGTATTTGAACTAAGAATGCAAAGCCGAAAAGAAATGCCACTTAGCATTTTGTCCAGCATGGTAACCATTCTACCATCTCTAATAATAATAATAATAATAATAATAATAGCCCTACTCAATCATCGTCCTAGTTGTAAATAAAAGAAATTACTATTATTATTTATTATTATTATTATTGTTATTATTATTATTGACATCAACATCACTCGACTTTTCTTGAAAAAAATGTTATTTCATTGCTCAGAATCTGTAAATGAAGTAAAAGACAAAAGAGACAGCAAGACTGGTGGATGGAAGCGGCTGGGGAATACGTGAATGATCCTTCCCTCAACCTACCACACCTAATTTGTTGCAGGGGTTTATCTTATTTATTTATTGTTTTATTCTTAAAAGACAGAGTGCAGGGGAAGTGTGTGAAGGCAGAAGAGAGCAGAGCAGAGCGGAGCAGAGCAGAGCGGAGCAGAGATATGGAGTGTTTGTTTGAGAGGAGGGGCGTGTGTGATGAGGATTGGGAAGGATGGAAGGCAAGAGGTGTGTTCTCGTGCAAAGATAACAAGCATCACCGTGCGACGCTGGTGTGGTCGGTGTAACAGCGAGGGAATGGAAGGGGAGTGGAGACGTGAGATAAGATGAGAGGATGAGGGATAAGCTCCTCGCCGCCCCGTACCTTTATAGCTGAAAACAAATTTCAGTAATATCAGTAGTAGCAGTAGACAAGAGGGAAAATCACACATCTCCAATCAATGTGCACTCACTCGATCAAACAAGCAGATTCCTTCTTCTCTTCCTTCCCCACTCTCTCATTTTCCGTGTTTGCTCATCTTGCACTTCCTCTTTTCTCTCTCACTATCTATCTGTCTGTCTGTCTATAGTCTAGCTCTCTCTCTTTCTCTCTCTCTCTCTCTCTCTCTCTCTTTCTCTCCGCTTGCTTTTACCTACCTTTTTAATTCTAACACTTGCATAAATAGAAGATACAAGCACGCGCAATAGAGCTTGCAGTGTCGCTGTCTCCAACACGTAGGGAAGTGACAACAACATCGTTAACAACAATCACACAAAAATAACACACACATGCAAACTAAAGCAAAAAATTAAATATAATTATATTTGTAAAGCAAAAAAAAAAGGAATGCATTTTAATCTTGTAGTTTCTGTTTATCTTTTATTTTTTTAATCTCCAACTCCACTGTCACCACCATTTCCACCCCATCCAACTCCGTGTGAATGCTATAAACAGGAGGATTCTGAGCGAACAAGTGGGAATTACTGCTTTCCAAAACAAAAGACTGCAAAACAGCATCCAGCACCAACATCACTCTGAAGAGATTTAGAAACATTTGCTTGTTGAGAAACAGTGACTTCATAAACCATTCTTGACTGGAAGGAAGTGATATAAAGGTGCATGACTAGAGATACTGGGGTGAATTATTCCTATACAGCAGTAGGAAGAGAAACAAAACAAAACCAAAACTAAGTCCTAACGGGGAAACTTAAGAAGTTGGAGAGAGTGGTGCTGCATTCAGGTAAACAGGTAAATAAGAAAGATAAAACAGAAGAGTTGGTGAGTGTGATGCAGAATTGATAATTGATATCAAAGACATTGGAAATTATTGAAAACGTGAGTTAGATTTTAATTATCATCTTTTCCAACTATTGTTCTTAATAGTCGTTTACCCAATGATTATTACTGTTTTTATTTTTATTAATATTTTCGTCATTATTATTATCATAGTTGTTGTCATTATTATTATTATTATACAGGTAGGGGCAGTATGCAGTCGCAGAGTTAAACACCTTACAGATTTCAATCACATTTAAAAAAAACAAAAATCGTTTTCCAAGGGAGTCAGTTTTTGCCTTTTGTCCTTCAGGGGTCGATAAAATAAGTTCCAGTAATACACTAGGGAGAGTCACTGCAATGAAGTACATGTCTCACCTGAACAAACCTGAGGCCTCATGTCAATGTCAGAAAGTCTTATTATTAAGCACTAGAAATGGTTAAGACAGTAGTCAACATGATTAAATGCTTTGTAGCACTTTAGTTTTATCCCTCTACATTCTGTGTTCAAATATTACCAAAGCCAGCTTTGTCTATCATACCTCTAGGGCAAATAAGATTAGGAACCAGTCTATAATACATTTGGAATAAATTCAATGAACTATACCTCTTCATTTACAAAATCGTCCTTGTTATTAAGTCAAAAGAAAGCGTTTATTATATAATTATCATTATTATTTGTTTTTAAATAAATCATCATCATCATTATTATTATTATTATTATCATTATTGTAGTTGTAGTATGCTGACAGAATCTTTAGAGTGTCAGAGAAAATGCTTAATGGCATTTGTTCCAGATCTTGGCATTCTGAGTTCAAATCAGGTTGAGGTTGATTTTGCCTGTCATCCTTCTAGGGTTGATAAAATAAAGTACCAGTTAAGTACTGAGGGTTGATGGTATCAACTAAAGCCTTCCCTTGTACCTAAATCATCATTGTTATTGCTATTGTTGTTATAATTATTATTATTGAGTGAGAGAGCAGTGCATGCCATCAAAGTGACACTAGGGTAAAATATACGAAACCCATTATACCCATCATGACTACCCGTCTGATAAGGGTACACTAGGCACATGCATTACAACAATATGTGTGCGACATGGTGATCTCATATCAAGATAAACAGCACATGACCTCGCAGGTGGGGCCCAGTTAGAAATTTCTTCAGGTCGAGTAGCCCATCCCACTCAAAAGGTCCCTGAATAAGGTTATTATTATTATTATTATTATTATTATTATTATTATTATTATTAGTAAGGCAAGTACACCGGCAGAATGGCTGGAGCATCAGGAACAAAAATGCTTAGCAGTGTTTATTTTGACTCTTTACATTCTGAATTCAATTCCTGCTTGAGTTAACTTTGCCTTTCTTCCTTTTATGCACAGTAAAGTAACATGGCAGTCAAGTACTGGGGTTTGTGTCATCGACTTTCACCCCCTAAAATTACTGGCCTTGTGTCAAAATTTGAAAACAGTTGTTACTGCTAATAGGGTAGTGAATTAAGAAATGTCGGTGGTATTTCCTCTGACCCTTTACAATCTGCATTCAGATCTCACCAGGGTCGACTTCTCTTTTCATTCCTCTGAGGTCAATAAAATAAAGTATCAATCAAATACTGGGGTCGTTGGTATCAACTTCTCCCTTCCTTTCAAAACTGCTGGCCTTAGATTGGCAGGATTATTAGTGTCTGGTCTGGTTTTTTAATTCTCATTTCAGATCTTAGTGAGGTCAGCTTTGTCTTCAATCCTTGTCAGAGTTGATAAACAGTGTACCAAAGCAACCAAGTGCTGAGATTAATGTAACTGTTGAACCTCACTCGCAAATTTCTGGCCTTGTGCCCATGTCAGAAACTATTGTTATTATTTTTCCCTGGAGGCAAATAAATAAAATCATTATCATTATTATTATTATCATCATCATCATCATTATTATTGCAGTGAACTAGCAGAACCATAAGCATAGTGGAAAGAATGCTTAATGACATTTCTTCTGGGTTATGTTCTGAGCTCAAATTCCGCAGAGGTCAACTTTGCCTTTCATCCTTTTGAGGTCAATAAATTAGGTACCAGTGAAACATTGGGGTTGATACAATCAATTAGTCCCCTCCCCAAAAATTTCAGGCCTTGTGCCTTTAGTAGAAAGGATTATTATTATTATTATTATTATTATTACTGCAGTGAGCTGGCAGAACCATTAGCATACTAGAGAGAATGCTTAAAGGCACTTCTGATTTATGTTCTGAGCTCAAATTCCACTGAGGTTGACTTTGTTTGCCATCTTATTAGGAGTTGATAAATTAAGTTGAGCACTGGGGACGATCAAATCAACTCGCCCCAAAATTTCAGGCCCTTTGACTATAGTAGAAAGAATTGATATAATTATTATTATTATTGTTATTATCATTATTATCATTATTATCATCATGTTTCCAACTGATTCATGTCAGCAACTGCACCACCTGGTGCACCTATACATTCCTTAGGTGTATGCAGCATTTTCTTTTAAAAGAAAAGAAATTGTGTTTCTATGCTGCATCTGTTTTAATTTGTAGTAGAATTTGTTGCATTGTGTCCTGTTGTTACGTTAATGTTTCATCTATTTGTTGTATAGAGTATGTGCGACGTGAGTTGTGATATTCTGTTGGAAGCTGATTGTTTAGTGTACATGTTGTATGTTGTATTGCTTGTGTTGTGTGTTACAGTGCTGAGTGGTTATTGTGTAGCAGTTGTGTTGTGTGTGTGTGTGCTACAGTCTTATGTAGTGAGCAAGTAGAATGTATTGTGATGGTTATGTTGTGCATGTGTTTTACAGTGTTAGGTGGTGAGTTCATAGAAAATGCTATGTCAGTTTTGTTGTGTGTTAGGATGTGATTGTGTAGAATATGCTGTGTTAAGTAATTATTATGTAGAATCTGTGCTATGCCGGTTGCCTTGTGTGTTTTACTGTCAGATACCAATTGTGCAGGGTAAGCATTGAGTTGGTTGTGTAATTTATTGGGCGGCTACAGTGTTTTATTAACATTATAATTCTTATTAAGGTAGTAAGCTGACAGAATCATAAGCATGCCAGGTGAAATGCTTAGCGGTATTTCGTCCATAGGCACATTCTGAGTTCAAATGCTGCCGGGGTTGACTTTGCCTTTCATCCTTTTGGGGTCGATAAAATAAGTACCAGTTGAGTACTGGGGACAATGTAAGTGACTATCCCCTTCCCCAAAATTTCAGGCCTTGTGCTTATAGTAAAAAGGATTATTATTATTATTATTATTATTATTATTATTATCATCATCATCATCATTAAGGTGGCAAGCTGGCAGAATCGTTAGCATGCTAGGCAAAATGCTTAGCAGCATTTCGTCTGCCGTTATGTTCTAAGTTCAAATTCCACTGAGGTTAACTTTGCCTTTCATCCTTTCAGGGTTGATAAGATTAGTACCACTTATGCACTGGGGGTGATGTAATCAACTTAATCCCTTCCGCCAAATTTGAGGCCCTGTGCTTCCAATAGAAAGGATTCTTATTATTATTATTATTATTATTATTATTATTATTAGATTGTTGCCAGTGCCGCCGAACTGGCTCCTGTGCGGGTGGCACATAAAATACACCATTTTGAGTGTGGCCACTGCCAGTACCGCCTGACGGGCCTTCATGCCGGTGGCACGTAAAAGCACCCACTGCACTCTCGGAGTGGTTGGCGTTAGGAAGGGCATCAAGCTGTAGAAACTCTGCCAA
>NC_068981.1:73059639-73065047 GCF_001194135.2 Octopus bimaculoides | reverse complement strand
GCACCCACTGCACTCTCGGAGTGGTTGGCGTTAGGAAGGGCATCAAGCTGTAGAAACTCTGCCAAATCAGATTGGAGCCTGGTGTAGCCATCTGGTTTCACCAGTCCTCAGTCAAATCGTCCCACCCATGCTAGCATGGAAAGCAGACGTTAAACAACGATGATGATGATGATGATATTATTATTATTATTATTATTACTGTTGCTACTGGAGTAAAGGAATTCATAGTAACTCATTTAGTACCATGAGGTATTGAGTTCAAATTATGCTAAGATAGAGTAAAAACTATTATTAATACCCAGTAGTAAAAAGCACCCAGTATACACTCTGTGAAGTTGTTGGCACTAGGAAGGGCATCCAGCTGTAAGAACCATGTCAAAGCAGGCATTGGAGTTTGATGCAGTCCTCTTGCTCATTGGCTCCTGTCAAACCATCCAACTCATGCCAATATGGAAAACAGATGATATAATTGCTGCTGCTACTGCTAACGATGATGATAATGATGTGGGAAATGACAGGTAGAATTGGTAAAGCAATAAGGTTAACTACCTTGTGGTATTTAGTTATGTTTACTTTACAGGAGTTCCAATCACAACAAGGTTAACTTCGCTATTCATCTTTCTAGAATTTCATAAAATTACCAATCAAGAACTGTGATAGATACGACTGACTATCCACTCCTGCTGATATTTATATATATATCATCATCATCGTTTAACGTCCGCTTTCCATGCTAGCATGGGTTGGACGATTTGACTGAGGACTGGTGGACCAGGAGGCGACACCAGGCTCCAATCTGATTTGGCAGAGTTTCTACAGGTGGATGCCCTTCTTAACGCCAACCACTCCGAGAGTGTAGCTATATATATATATATATATACATATTGCCTTGAGCCTAACTTATAAATATTATCTGTTACTGATTAACGTTAATACAATTGTTATTAATAATTCTATGGGCACAAGGCCTGAAATTTGGTGGGAGGGGGCTAGTTGAGTACATCAACTCCAGGGCTCAACTGGTACTTATTCTATTCTTTTCTACTCTAGGCACAAGGCCCAAAATTTGGGGGAAGGGGGCCCAGCTGATTAGATCGACACCAATACGCAACTGGTGCTTAATTTATCAACCCCAAAAGGATGAAAGGCAAAGTCGGCCTCAGCTGCATTTCAACTCAGAATGTAAAGCTGGAAGAAATGCTGTTACTACTAATACTTATATTGGTTTCAAATTTTGGCACATTGACCCCAGTGCTCGACTGGCACTTATTCTATAGACCCCAAAAAAGATAAAAGACAAAGTCAACCTGAGCAGAATTTGAACTCAGAACATAAGGATCGACAAAATGCTGCTGAGCATTTTTCCCGGAGTGCTGACAATTCTGCCAGCTCTCCACCTTAACTACTATTATGAATAAAAAAAAAAAGAAAGATTTTCCTCATTGCCTAACAATGTAAGCAGTGATGGAAAAGAAGAAACATGGAAACTGACATTCATTTCAGGATGAAACAAAATCATTTTGTTTGTAAAACACGTGCATGCTATATGCACACAAACAGAAGCTATAACAAAAATGAATGCAGTAACAGCAGAAAGAGTGCACAATCCTAATAAATTAGCAGCATTTCCCTTGCAATCAAAGCTAAACATTGAACTATGAAACAATTCAAAGGGATGCATACATAGACATAAATACAAACTGAAAGGGTGTGAGACAAAAGGGGTTTGTATGAGCTTGAGAATGCAGGAACAAGACAATGCCTGTGCATCTTGCAAACCAGCAACATGGTATGCATGCTTGCACATATAGATATAAATACCTATTTGAATTGTTGAAAATTGAATACACAAACACACACACACACACATACATACACACACGCAGAGGAAAAGAGAGTGTATAAGTGTGTGCATGTGTGCTCTCAATCTCCTTCGGTTTATTCACCAGGTCTGTTTTTACAATGAGCCTAAATAAATATCAAATATATTGTATGTAACATCCATATACATACATAAATACATATGCAGACACATATACATACAAATATACATATACATACACATACATATACACTAGAGGGTGCTGAAAAGTTCCTGGCTTTAGGTACAAGAAAATACAGGAGGATCACTTAATTAAGATTTTCTCCAACATATTTCCCTCTCAGATTCATATGCTTATTGCTGAGGTCCTTCAGTTTTTCTAAGCCCTATAAAAGAACTCAGGAGGTTGGATCTCCAACCAGGCCTTTCACGACACACAGACGTATGCACAGTAGAATATAAAATTTAAGTTGCATGGCAAACTACCAGTGTTTAGAACTCCATAGATATATATATATATATATATCCCTGTGTTTTCTGAAGGGAAACTGTGAAGAGGACTCATATTAAGCAGTCCATGCATCATTTCATTGGCATCCACAGTTGGGTGTGTCACAGAGTCCATATAGATAAAAGTTTGTTTATAAAATAGTTACATTAACTTATGTGTTTCATTAACAAAGAATGATTATCAGTTATATAATGTAAATTATCTAATTAAATTCTATTGTCAATTCTTCAGAGATGTGTAACAATCATTTGTAATTTTACTGGATTACTGACAAAGTTGCCATAACTGGTTCAGCAACAACTGCTGATACTAAACATTCAACAATGCAAATTGAGTATATAATTTACATTATACAACTGATAATTATTTTCTGTTAATGAAATACACGTATGTTAATGTAACTACTTTATAAACAAACTCTCCTGTTTCGTTTTATATATGAACACATACACACATGATGTATACAATTTCATTAGGTACAATGAATTTCTGAATGATCAGGTACAATTATACAAAGACAATCCAAAATCTACAGGATCTGTTGGCAAAACATGTCTAAAACTATTTTTGGTGGAATTATATTTTTCACATGGATGCAGGTTAATGCTGTTTTTACTGAACAAGTGGAATTTATGGCCTTTTAGGATAATGTCTTTTATGAGGGAGAAGAAATATTAAACAAAAGTTTATTTTTACACCAATGTTCTTTGGTGGGTTCTACCAGATAATATTTCTTTTCTAAGAGGTTTTAAGAGCAGTAGTTGGAAGGGGATTTTCATTTTTCTTGGCACTGGATACATGATGTGATTTCTTGCAGTGATCTGCAGTTCAGCTGAAGGTGGCTTCAGAAGGAAATGCATTTATCTTCTTGCTTTAAGGTGGGCAAGAGTTGTATGATAAAGATATCTATTGCCATCAAGAGCCATAATCCAAGAATATTGCAACCTAATGTAAAGTAAAGGGAGCTGACATACAATTACCAAATGACAGAACTTTGTCTTCTAAAGGGAAAATTCCTGAAAAAACAATGTTTATACAAGGCTGCTGTCTCCAGCAAGCAACACATTAATAAGCTGAGAGAGTCTCTACTCAGACATATGCTAGAAATAATAGCCAAACTCCCTCAATTCACATTCTGCTGTCTTAAAAAAGTAAGACTTTGGACAAAGCAGCCTTTGATATACAAAAGAAAAAATACAAAAGAAAAAATACAAAAGAAAGGGGGGTTAAACAAGGTTAGGATACCTTTGAATCACAAGTAAGCTCATTCAGGAGTGATTCCTGGCTAAACAAAAACAACAATAGGATATTTCTGTTAGTAATTGCTAAGTTCCACTGTCCAAGTCAAAAGAATGCATCAATGAATAAAGAACTTCTTCAAAACGAGCCAACAGTCCACTTTAAATTATATGATATGGGGAAGTCTTTAAACATTAAATATACCTTTACCAAGATTCCAAGAAGTTAAGATTAATTTCAGATAATGGAAATGCATGGCATATTATTTACTAGCTGTAGTCTTTTCTCTTATACAAAAGTAGGCCGGGAAGCTATCCAAAATATCAAATGCCTCTCTAGAAACAATTTTATGAAATAATCAACAGAAAATTTCTATCCCTGGCTTTCAATTCTAATATACAATTAAAGGTCCACTCATAGCATTTGCAGTTTTTTCTTTTATTTGTTTCAGTCATTAGGCTGTAGCACAAGGCCTGAAATTTTGGGAAAGGGGATAGTCACTTACATTGTCCCCAGTACTCAATACTGCCTTGAAGAATTTTTAGTGAAATGAATTGACCCCCATACTTTTTTTTAAAAACCTGGTATTTATTCTTTCAATTTCTTTTTGCCAAACCGCTAAGTTACAGAGACGTGAACACACCAATACCAGTTATCAAATGGAACTAGGGGACAAACACACACACACACACTTACTGAAAGAAGCCTGTCATACGACAGGCTCTTCTTTCAGTTTCTGTTAACCAAATCCACTCACAAGGCTTTGGTCGGCCTGAAGTTACAGTAGAGGACACTTGACCAAGGTGCCACACAGTGGGACTGAACCCAATGGGAAGCAAGCTTCTTATCATACAGCCATGCCTGCATCTATTGCATAAAATTCTGTTGTACTTGTCACTCTTATGAAAACATGCTGAATATTATGGCTTATTTTCATATGAGATTATACAATTTCTGACAATGAGGATTTTGATGGTTTAAACATTAAGCAGTGGACAAAAGAAATAATTCAGAAAACATCCAATGAAAATCCATTACATTGTTCCAAGGATTAAGGTATCAATGATTGGATGGCAGTTGACAGTGATATTGAATTATCCCAAATTTTTCAAAGCAGGAGATTATATTGACAATGTGGTTAATCCCCAAAACTGAACTGCAGTAATTTGTTCCAATGAAGAAGATGCTGACAGAAACAAAACAACTGAAAGAGCGCCTTGTTCTATGTAATTCAACAGCTCGATCTTATCTTGAATGAATACAAGTCTTTCTTATTTTGAACAAAATCTACATTTCTCTGTGCAACAAGTTATGAAAGCACATGTGTTTAAAAATATAATGATCACTACAAAACAGTAAAATTAGGAAATTCTTTAAAATAAATCCATTACTGAAGCACATTAAACACAAGTGGGGAAATAAATCTTTTTTTCTTTCAATGTTTTGTCAATGAAACAATGCTTTGCCTTTTATTTGAAAATGCTCATTAAATACACAGTTATCTAGCACTCGTGGTGAAAGATTGAGACATTTTCTTTGCATTTCAAGAGTTTTCCTCTCTTTTTCCATTTTTTTAAACATTTGGCACAAGAGTGACTGAGTCAAAAGAAGTTTGATTCTTAACCATATGGTTCCATGTTCAGTTCCAATGCATGACATCTTGGCCAAGTGTCTTCTACTATAGCCTCAGGTTGACCAAGGATTTGTGAATGGATATGGGATTTGGCAGGTAGAAACTGAAAGAAGCCTGGTGTGTTTGTGTATATGTATGTATGTATGTATGTATGTATGTATATATATATATATATATACATATATATATATATATATATATAT
>NC_068981.1:73056205-73059542 GCF_001194135.2 Octopus bimaculoides | reverse complement strand
ATATATATATATATATATATATATATATATATATATACACACACACACACATACATACATACACACATATATATGCACATAAGTATATACACATTTATATGTGTGTATGTGTGTGTGTGTTTGACTTTGTATTTGGCACCCACCACTGCTTGATAACTGGCGTTGGCCTGCTTATGTTCTTGTAACTTAGTGGCTCAACAAAAGGGACTGATAGAACAAGTATCAGGCTTAAGAAATATAAATATTGGGGTCAAGTTGGCTGACTTAACTCTACAAGGCAGTGCTGCAGCATGGCTATAGTTCAATGACTGAAACAAAAGATAAAAGAAAAGATTGTGCATTTAACAGCAAATAAATGGTATTCCATATATTGTATTTCCATTCATTTTCAGTACCTCCTTTATTTACATAATAAATATATTTGAAATATGTCCTAGACAAGGAAAGAAAAGCTAATAAATACTGGGGCCTGGCTTGCTGCTATCAGTTTGTGCCAGTCGCCATCAAGACATCAGGGGTTCTAGGACCCCGTACTACCAATTTCCTCTGCAAAATTGGGATAACAGTAGCCTGTTGGAGAAATGAGCACAGCAAGGTGCAGTGGCTGCTGAAGCAAGTGTCGCTGGTCACTCTCCATGGCAACACCATTGCAGTCATTACCACAAGGCATGGCTGAGCACCCCACTTGTTGAAGGATATGCGGTCCACCGGCCCCTCCCCCTCCATCTTCTGTTGCTTTATCCCCCATCCCTACCTTTTTTTCTTTTTCTTTCTTATGTCTCTTCATTCATGTTTCTTTGTATTTAACCCTTTAGCATTTAAACTGGCCAAACCAGACAGCTCCAGCATCTCACACCAATCCGACAATGTCATTCTAAAAATAAACTATCACATCACTGAAATTAATGCATGATTAATTCAAAACAATGTGAATAAATAAGCAGAACATTTGACAGAGTAATCCAAATGCTAATGGATTAAATGTTCTGATAAAATAAAAACACATTATTTCTAAAAAAATTTTTAGAAAAAGCATAAAATTCACAATAATGCATACATGCATATGAACATGCATCCATATATCAGTTGTTTTAAGACAGACAAGCAATGATGAAGAGAGAGAATTAGAACCATCAACCTTGCCATTATCTCACCATTGCCATTAAATTCATTGTTTATCATACATACTAAGAACTCAATCAATACAATGTGATATTCCAGGTGAGGAAAAACAAGCCCATGATGCAATGCATGCACTCATGAATCACTCATGAATTGCTAAAGAAACCTAAAGAGATACAGGGCAACATCTGTAAAGGTCTGTCACTTTATGAAGACAAATAGTCAGAGAGACACACAGAGAAAGTACGAGCGTGTGAAAAGGGAGTAAGGGGGAAGTAAGGAGGGAATAAGAGATAGTAGAGTATGTAGGAAAGAGTGAGAAGGAATGGGGGGGGGTAAGGAAGCAAAATATGCTTAATAATAAATTGCTTTAATGGGATATATCTGCAGTAAATAATAAACACTTGCTCTGAGATAATATAGTATAGTAGAGCAGATATACATGCATACATAAATTAGATGGGAAAAAATAACTGCATAAACAGAGAGAGAGAGAGAGAGAGAGAGAGAGAGAGATCTTATTGTCTGTCTATCAATCTACTTTGAGATACCTCCTCTCTGCATGCCAACAATTTATTTTACTAATTTTACTCACTTTCTTTTTTTTTTTGTTGGCAACGACCATCCCTAGTTATCTTTGTAGCCCCACCACCACCACCTTAAATATTTATATAGACATAAAACAATATATTTATAGTGTTTTTACATCTCAACATGCCTGAGGTGTCTCATAGATTTAGACAGTTGTTTATAGCTGAAGTGTTTACAAAATCAGACACTCTATCATAAGCAGGACATAATGATACCTATCTATCATTACTTTTCACTCAATTATTATGGCGTGGTTGGCGTTAGGAAGGGCATCCAGCTGTAGAAACTCTGCCAAATCAGACTGGAGCCTGGTGTTGCCATCCGGTTTCACCAGTCCTCAGTCAAATCGTCCAACCCATGCTAGCATGGAAAGCGGACGTTAAACGATGATGATGATGATGATGATGAATGTTTATTAGGTTGTATAATATATGTTTGAAGCAAGGTCTGACCTCAACTCCAGACCCTTTAAAGTCCTCTCCCTTCTTGAGTATAAGTATTATATGGGTATGCATATGTGTCTGATGGGTGGGTATTAATTGATCTAATTTGTATCTTGACTATCTTGCTACATTAGTGTGATAATAATTAACAATAAAATGACTATATATGCTTCAAAAGAAAAATGCTTTGAGTTCACATGTGATTACTAACATTTGATAAGACTTAGGTCAGTCATGAACTCTAGGGCTCACAAAGCCAGAGCTTAAGCTAGCTTCCTTGGCATATAAGTGACTGAGATTACAACATGCCCTCTTGAATGAGATGATAGTCTGTCACTGGGTTAACTTCCCAGAAATCACTGGGACTCGTTTACAGTTGAGCAGATTGGAGCAATGTGCAATGAACATTGTGATCACTTGAACAACTGATATGTGATAAACCATGCACCTGTGCAGGTAATGTCAATTTGATGGAAAGAGTAAGCTCATATACAGCACAAGCATTCCATCACCATAAACATGTCTGAATGGATTGTTCAGCAAGAAACTATGGGATCGTCTTTCTGATAGTCAAGAGACAACAAACAACCACTAAAAACACAATGCATCACCCAGTCCAGAAATTGAAATCAGGACCTTACAATAACCACTAAGCTACACACCTTCACATTTGACAAGATGTCAAATAAAGGCATTTGGTATTTAAGCTTGGGAGAAAATGTATACTTTTGTGGCAGCATTTAAAAACCAATTTTTTTTTGTTTGTTAAGAAATTCCAGTGAGATAGTAAATTACATATACTTGTTGGGTTTCCACCACCAACACTTCAATGAAACAGCAGTTGTGTCTGTTTCAACCATTTCTTCTTTCATGCTACTTCTTATTCTACAGTTAAGCCTCATCATCATCATCATTTAACGTCCGCTTTCCATGCTAGCATGGGTTGGACGATTTGAATGAAGACTGGCAAGCCAGAAGGCTGCACCAGGCTCCAATCTGATCTGGCAGTGTTTCTACAGCTGGATGCCCTTCCTAACGCCAACCACTCTGAGAGTGTAGTGGGTGCTTTTACGTGCCACCGGCACAAGGGTCAGTCACACGATACTGGCAACGGCCACGCTCAAAAAGGTGTTTTTTACGTGCCACCTGCACGGGAGCCAGTCCAGCGGCACTGGCAATGA
>NC_068981.1:73052486-73056195 GCF_001194135.2 Octopus bimaculoides | reverse complement strand
GAAGACTGGCAAGCCAGAAGGCTGCACCAGGCTCCAATCTGATCTGGCAGTGTTTCTACAGCTGGATGCCCTTCCTAACGCCAACCACTCTGAGAGTGTAGTGGGTGCTTTTACGTGCCACCGGCACAAGGGTCAGTCACACGATACTGGCAACGGCCACGCTCAAAAAGGTGTTTTTTACGTGCCACCTGCACGGGAGCCAGTCCAGCGGCACTGGCAATGACCTCACTCGAATGATTTTCTAACATGCCACCAGCACAAGTGCTAGAAGGCAACGCTGGTAAAGATTATGCTCTAATGGTGCTATTTACAGGCCACTAGCACAGAAAGTTCTGATGATTATTATTTATTCCTCAGTTTCTTCTGCAATCTTTGACAATTTTTGGTGCTTACAATTGTAAACAAACAGTGACCACTCAGCATTTGTGTCCAACTCAATCCCCTAAATGATGTGGTTTGGACTGGAAAAACGGACATTAAAAATCCTTTCATGTACACTAGAAAGTACTTTTTCATCAACTAAATTTAGAAAATCAAAATGAGATCTTTAACAGAAAGTGTAATTTTTTCAGGGATGTAGTAAAGTGAGAGAGACAAGGAAAGCGGGGAAGAATGTGAAGAGGGGCAGAATTTCCTCATGGTTATCTTTATCATTGTTTTCATCTACCTTTCAAAGCTTGCATGAATCAGATGGAGTTTAATGAGACAGGTTTTTTTTCTATGGCTGGATGCTCTTCCTGTCACCAACTCTCATCTGTTTCTAAGCAAAGTAATATTTCCCCATGGCCAGACATGTTTCCCACAGAATACTGGAAATGAATTACACTCATTTACAACTGTCATACAATGTTAAGACTAAGAATCTCAGACATCCATACACTCACAGACACACATCATCACATCCACCCACCCGTCCCACACACTCACACACATATATACACACTCTTACACTCTCGGAGTGGTTGGCATTAGGAAGGGCATCCAGCTGTAGAAACTCTGCCAGATTAGATTGGAGCCTGGTGCAGCCATCTGGCTTGCCAGTCCTCAGTCAAATCGTCCAACCCATGCTAGCATGGAAAGCAGACGTTAAACGATGATGATGATGATGTGTGCAGATACACATGTGTACAGAATGGGCTCCCTTCAGTTTCTGTCTACCAGATCCATTCACAAGGCTTTGTTAGCCTGATGCTATAGAAGACATTTGCCCAAGGTGTCATACAGTGTGACTGAACCAGGAACTGTGTTTAAGAAGTCAACTTCTTAAGTACACAGCTATGTTTGCACCTATCATGCTTCATAATTAAAGCGAAAATGCCAAAATTGTCTTTTGCCCCACTCCCAGACACTGAGAACTCTTACTATGCAATTGATTTTCATTTCCTTATATCTCAATTACTTGAAAGCTTTATTATTTACCTATGCTGGTCATCTGCTATGATGTGGTGTTAATGATAAAAAAGATATAGTTCTGAACTTCTAAGATGTTATTGAACTAATATGAACATAGCTGCATAGTTAAGAAGCTTGTTTTGCAACCAAGTGGTTCTGGGTTCAGTCCCACTGCACAGCAAGTTAGGCAAGTGTCTTCTACAATAGCCACAGGCTGACCAGTGCCTTGTGAGTGAAATTGGTAGACAAGAACTATGTGGAAGTTCATCATGAGAGAGACAGACTGACAAACTGACAGAGGTGTGTGTGTGTGTTAGGATCCATCACTGCTTGACAATTGGTGTTGGTTTGTTTACATCACCATAAATAAACAGTTTGGTAAAAGAGAATGATAGAATAATTAAAAAAAAAAGAGTAAAGACACTCTTTGGTCCTGAATGACCATGGGATTGCACCAAGAAAGTTACCCTCTGAGGCACAAGTCCAGGCAAGGTTGTTTATAGAAGACCAACAGTCGTCCATGCAGACCAGCCTCACCTCTCCACACCACTGATGTCATCCAAGGGAAAAGCAAAGGGCGATAAAGCTTGGCACCAGTGACGTTGCAACTTATTTCCACAGCTGAGTGAACTGGAGCAACGTGAAATAAAATGTCTTGCTCAAGAACACAACACACAGCTTGGTCTGGGAATCAAACTCACTGCCTCATGATTGTGAGCCCAACGCTGTAACCATTGAGCCATGCATTGCCACTAGAATAAGTACAAGACTTAAGAATAAGTACTTGGGGTGGGATGAAGTGGGAGTGGGGTTGTGATCAGTTCTACTAAACCCTTTGAGATGTTGCCCTGGTATGACCATAGTCCATTGACTGAAGTAATTAAAAGATAAATTTAACCCATAGTAATTCTTAACATGATTTATCCAATTCAAATGACATTCAATATTTGAAACACTCAGCCAATAATTTGAATCATCAGATTTTTTAAAAAAACCCATTAAACAGTAAAAGAAACTATAAAAGGCTTAAACATCAAGAAACATATTACAGTCTCTTTGATACATTGAAAGTAGAAAATCAGAGTAGTTTATAGAAGAAGCATAAAATTCAAACTACTGATGAAGAATTGAAGACCTGGACAGAATACTGAAGGCTAATCTTAAGACACTGAGTCTTACAAAGGAGATGACAAAGCATCAAGACATCTAGCACATTGCTGTATTCAAGAAGTCTTGTCCACCACAGCAGAATTGATACCAGTGCTGGTGCCACATAAAAAGCACTCATGCTGGTACCATGTTGAAAGCACCCAGTACACTCTAGCGACTTCACTCTAGGAAGGGCATCCAGCGTTAGAAACCCTGCCACAACAGACAATGGATCCTGGTATGGTCCCTAGCCTTATCAGCTTCAGTCAAACCATCCAACCCATACCTGCATGGAAAATAGATGTTAAATGATGATGATGATGATGATGATGATGATGATGATGACGACTGCATTAAGCTTTCTTGCTCAAAGATCACAGATGCTATAAAAGATTAGATCCTCTTAAACATTAGGAACCCCAATTTTCTTTTTGCAAACTGTAGGTTACAAATTAGCTTCATCACAAACTACAACAGGTAAATAAATTTAAAGACAGGAAAGCAGCAACAAAAAAATTAACTTGTTTCACCCCTTTAGAATTCAGATGAATACTCTGTCAAAAGTAAAGCTTAATTATTCACATAGTTTTAAATTAATTGTGCATTATCTCATCGCTTCGAGATTTCAGTGATGTGACTATTTTTTTTAGAAGGATGTTGTAGGATAAGGGTGAGAGGTCAGATCTGGCCAGTTTGAACAAAAAGAACAGGTAGAATATTGAGGCTTGATGTGGCTGGATTGAATGCTAAAGAGATTAAAGCCTATTTTTACATGCACAAGATGATGACTCTATAAAGGACGATGACAGCAACAATGATGATGACTCCAGCCTCGGAACTTCTTTCATTCACACACACATTCTTTTTACTGACCTCTGTTACTGCACTGCAGCCATATTGAGACACTCACTAGAAAGGTTCTTTCTTTGTTTTTGTTTTTTTTTTTCAATTGTACTGACCTTCATATTTACTTTAAAGCCTGTAATCTTTATTTTACTGCTAAGTTACAAGACATAAACACAGACATCATTCTTTTGAAGAGGTGTCCGTGTAAAGACAGACATGGAGAGAGATACATAAAAGACACACATATATACACACACACATATATACACACACACATATATACACACACACATATACACATACATGAGTGTGTGAGCAAATC
>NC_068981.1:73048432-73052434 GCF_001194135.2 Octopus bimaculoides | reverse complement strand
TGTGTGTGTGTGTGTGTGTGTGTGTATATATATATATATATATATATAAACTATGCCAAAGCAGACATAGAATCTGGCAAAGCCCTCTGACTTGTCTGTACTTGTCAAACAGTCCAACCCATACCAGCATGGGGGAAAGGAGATATGATCCTGATAATGAAATGATGGTGGTGATGATGATGATGCTCAACAAAACTTCCCTAGACTATAAACCCTTAAATAAGTTTTACCCTAGCCAGAATTAGAATCCCGATGAAGGACAATCACTCAATGTATATTACAATATACAACAAAACACTCATAAAGCAAGAACTCCTTAGCAAGTTCAACCCTACAACAATGAAAGCCAACTAAGAAATGAGAACATAGACACCCATAACATCCTACATATACTTCCATCATCAGTTGCCAAACAGACATTATATATAATGCAGTAAAAACTAACTCTTGTTGTCTATTATATTGAAAACAACTGAAAAAATAAACCATGCTGTTTGTTGCTATGTATCCACAGGGCAGCTCTCTGATTGAATAGATCTATGGCATACAGCTAATCAGTTGAATGGCTAAGTGCAAGTCACAATTCTATCCTAGATATGCCACACTTTTATCAAACTGAAGAGTAACTGCACAGTCCGACATGTAGCTGTTAATTATATAGGATGCAGTAGGAATTTAGAGTTGTTGTATTCCCTCTACTGATTTGTCTATCTCTGTATGACTGTTCTTCTTAAGCCTCAGCTCAGTCCTGATCAAGCAAACCTTTGTATGATCAAAGAAGTTCCAACTGTGATCATCCTGCTTTCTTTTTATTAATAACCCATCCTTTGATTTTTAAGATGGTAGGGTCTCATATGAAATAAACAGAACTGCTATTTGCAACAGGTAAAATTACCTTTTAGCAGATCTTTCATTGGCTCATGAACATATAGATATTGGTGTAGGTAACAGCAGACTTGTTCAGGGACATAATTGCTATTTCTCTGCACATATCTCTGATGGTGTAAATACCACTGTATTTTGGGGACCACTTATTGCAGTTGCTGAATAGCAGTAAATCAGCTGAATTGATCAGTTCAGTAGCTTAATGAAATTAGACTGCTTCATAACACTTAATGGGTCATGCATCATCATCTTAAGGACAAGTTAGCTCGATGGAGCCCAGCCTTCACCAGTTGTTGATAGTAGGCAGTTATTGCAGCTTCATAGACTTCAGTGGCTAAAAATGGTTCAGCTTGTGTAGAAGACATAGCATTACTCTTCCACTATGCATAATTCTGTACTTGTTGTGGACATTAAATAATGTAGTCTTAGACACACTATATCTTTTATCTTTCAATTGTTTCAGTCATTGGACAGTGACCATGCTGGAGTACTGCCTTCAAGGATTTAGCCAAACAAATAAACCCAGTACTTATTTTAAGTTTGGTACTTATTTTGTTGGTCTGTTTTGCCTAACCATTAAATTATGGAGACACAAACAAACCCACATGGGTTGTCAAGCAGTAGAAAAGACAAACACATACAACCCCATACACACACCCACACATATATGATGGGCTTCCATACAATTTCTGTTTTCCAGATTCACTCACAAAGCATTGGTCAGTCTGGGTTAGGGTTACAGTAGTAGAAAACATTAGCCCAACGTGCCACACAGTGGAACTGAAACTGAAACTATGTGGTTGAAAAAACAAGCTTCTTAACCACACAATGATGCTTGCACTTATATATCTGATACACAGGTAAAAAATCAAACTGGAACATCTACACCTTTGATCAAATGCCTGCTGGATTAGCAACAATGTGTACAAATAAAGACATGCACAATCTTAACATATATCAGCAGGATAAGGATTTTAACCCTTAATCATTTAACCCTTTCGTTACCATATTTATTTTGAGATGCTCTGTGTTTCTTTCAATTAATTTTAAATATAACAAAGAATTTAGTAAAATAACTTAGTTGTCATTAAGCTAGTGTTAGGAACATAAATTGTGACTAAGATTTGGTGGAAGATTTTAATTCAAAGCATATGAAAACAAGACATTTGTACTACAGAGGCAGAGCCGGTTTCAGCCAGGTTCGTATCAAAAGGGTTAAACCAGCCATACCTAGCCCAAATATGCTACATGTTTCACGTTCAAACTGGCTCAATCTGGTCTCTCACACCCACCTCACAATGTCATTCTAAAACTTTACAATCACATCATTAAAATCTCAAACCTATGCAATAATACATGATTAATTTAAAACAATGTGAATAAATATTATATTTGACAAAGTATCTGAATGCTAAAGAGTGTTAATATTCTTTTACTGGTTAGTCATTAGACCTGCAGCCATGCTTAGGCTTCTGTTCTGCATGTTGTTAAATTTGGCAAATAACAAAAAAAAATAACAAAAACAATATAAGACAAAAGCATCTGGACTAACATGACATGACTAACGACAACTGAAGATTGATGGAAAAATTAATTTTCAAAGAGGACAGATTTATCCCGTGCAAGATTGACAGATGGTTGTTTGGTGTTATGGGGAGGTGAGGGTGAGATATACATCTACAGAAGTGGTTGTGGTAGTATGACGATATCAGTTTTTATGATAGTGAAATACATATGATGATGGGTGGTAAAAGTGAAGAGACAGGAGTGGCTGTGTGGTAAGTAGCTTGCTTACTAACCACATGGTTCCGGGTTCAGTCCCACTGCGTGGCACCTTGGGCAAGTGTCTTCTACTATAGCCTCGAGCCGACCAAAGCCTTGTGAGTGAATTTGATAGACGGAAACTAAAAGAAGCCCGTCGTATATATGTATATCTATATATGTGTGTGTGTATATGTTTGTGTGTGTCCCCCCAACATCACTTGACAACCGATGCTGGTGTGTTTATTTCCCCGTAACTTAGTGGTTCGGCAAAAGAGACCGATAGAATAAGTACTAGGCTTACAAAGAATAAGTCCTGGGGTCGATTAGCTTGACTAAAGGTGGTGCTCCAGCATGGCCGCAGTCAAATGACTGAAACAAGTAAAAGAGTAAAAGAGACAGAGGCGAATGAATAAAGTTATTGATGAGGACAACAATGGGGGATGGTAATGTTTCAGTGATGATATTGATGGTGACGGTGGTGGCGGTGGCAGTGGTGGTGGTTATTGACAAGGCTGATGCTAGGTTTTCTTAAAGTGACAAGACAATTGGTCAAGGAAATCTATTTTTCTGTTTTCATGATGATGATGATGCTGATAATGATGATAGTAGCAATCATGTTGGTAAAGATACCAGCAATGATGATGATGATGGTGGCAGTGGTCTTGACAATGATGATAGCTTGATGAAGATGTATGTCCAGATCAGACAAGCAGAAAGAGAGAGGGAAAGGGAAAACAAGATTAAAATAATTAAACTAACCCAATGCAAATTTTGGATTTTGTTTTTTTGTTTGTTTGTTTATTTGTATGTTTATTTTTCTTCTCCCAGCAACTTGATCATGTCTACACATCATATCTATTGATATATTTATTTATTCATTTGTTTTTGTTTTTGCCTTTGCCACCTCCTCCACCACTACCACCAACACCACTGTTGGAATGTTCTGTTTATTTAATTATGTATTTATTCAATGTTTTCTTCTTGGAGCGTGTGTGAGTGTATGTGAGTGAGTGTGAGTGTGTGGTGTGTGTTGGTGTCTGTGTGTGTGTGTGTGTGTGTGTGTGTGTGTGTTAGCGTGTGCATGTATTTTATTGTGTGCACAGATGTGTGCAAATGGGAGGGTATAAAGGTTCAAAAGAAGAATAGTTAATGAGAAAATTGATTTTCATAAAAGAAAATACACACACACATACATACAAAGAAAAAACATAAAATTTTAAATCAAAATAAAAATAGGAAGAAAATTGGAAAACAAACAAAATAACAAAAGGATCGAGGGTGGAGGGGATAAATTTTTTTTATTTTTTTTTTTTTATAAATTTGGTTTATTTTGGGGAGTTTTATAAACAACAT
>NC_068981.1:73047283-73048357 GCF_001194135.2 Octopus bimaculoides | reverse complement strand
TGTGTGTGTGTGTGTGTGTGTGTGTGTGTGTGTTAGCGTGTGCATGTATTTTATTGTGTGCACAGATGTGTGCAAATGGGAGGGTATAAAGGTTCAAAAGAAGAATAGTTAATGAGAAAATTGATTTTCATAAAAGAAAATACACACACACATACATACAAAGAAAAAACATAAAATTTTAAATCAAAATAAAAATAGGAAGAAAATTGGAAAACAAACAAAATAACAAAAGGATCGAGGGTGGAGGGGATAAATTTTTTTTATTTTTTTTTTTTTATAAATTTGGTTTATTTTGGGGAGTTTTATAAACAACATAATGTTGGCAGCTGTCTAGCATCGAAGAATGTGAAATGAAGGAGATATTGATGATTATAGAAGGAGAGAGAGGTGGAGAGAAAGATTGAGTGTGGGCATTTTATTGAAAAGACTGGTCAACATCAATATCCAAGGCAAACATCGACTTCGTGCTTCACTGGTGCAAAACTGATAGCTTATAAAAGGAAAACACACGCACATAACTGTAACTCAATGCTACCACCACACCACCACCACACTACTGACAACAACAACAACAACAACAGTAAGAATTGCCATTATTAGACATAGGGAACCATTATAATAAGGACTATCACTACCGCCATCACCATGACTAACAACAATCACTATCATTCAAGAAATCACCACCACCACCTGACACCACCACCACCACCACCTGACACCACTGCCATGATCACCGCCACCAACAAGGGCACTAGCAATCACCATTATTGTACATAGGGGAATTACTTCAATAAGCACCCACCATCATCACCACCACCACCACTGACAGCAACAATAACAACAAACATCTCTACCACTAAGAAATCACCACCATCCACACCACCATCACTATCACCAGCACACTAACAATCATCACTGCTACACAAGGAGCCACCATCATCACCAACCACTGACAATAATCATTGCACTAAGAACCACAACCACCCCCGCATTCCCATCGCCACTACCATAGAAGGAGCCAATACAACCAGCACCAACACCACTGAAAATAACACATACACACACACACACACA
>NC_068981.1:73046290-73047273 GCF_001194135.2 Octopus bimaculoides | reverse complement strand
CTTGTGAGTGGATTTGATAGACAGAAACTGAAAGAAGTCCATTGTATATATGTGTGTGTGAGTGTCTTTGTTCATCTCCCCACTACTACCTGACAACAAGTGTCAGTGTGTTTACATCCCGTAACTTAGCGGTTCAGCAAAAGAAAGCAATAGAATAAGTACCAGACTTATAAAAAGTCGATACATTCAACCAAAAACTTTTTAAGGTGGTGCCCCAGTATGGCCGCATTCTAATGACTGAAACAAATAAAAGATTAAAAAAATAGTGTCTCAGAAAACAAAATTCCACATATGGATAATATAGTGCTAGACCAGTGCGCTGCAACTGGTATGCCACGGAACACTGGTGTGCCACGAGATGATGTTAGGTGTGCCACAGTGTAACCGGGATATAATTTTTACCCTATTCCTTTAGTTATATTTTTAGTTCAGGTGTGCCACCGAATCTTGAAAATATAAGGGTACAGCAAGCGGAAAAAGGTTGCGGAGCACTGGTCTATATCACTGGTTCTCAACCAGGGTCCAAAAAAGATTTTGGTGTTAAAATTTATTTGCAATAAATTAGCTATCTTTCAACAATACTCAAAACATTTTAATAATTATTATTAGGTGTAAGAGTGGCTGTGTGGTAAGTAGCCTGCTTACGAATTGCATGGTTCCAGGTTCAGTCCCACTGCATGGCACTTTGGGCAAGTGACTTGTACTATAGCCTCGGGCCGACCAAAGCCTTGTGAGTGGATATGGTAGACGGAAACTGAAAGAAGCCCATCATGTGTGTGTGTGAGTGTGTGTGTGTGTTTGTGTCTGTGTTTGTCCCCCCAACATCGCTTGACAACCAATGCTGGTGTGTTTACGTCCTCGTAACTTAGCGGTTCGGCAAAAGAGACCGATAGAATAAGTACTAGGCTTACAAAAAATAAGTCCTTTTAAAAGCTATCAGTTTTGCACTAGTGAAGCACAAAGTCGATGTTGTATCTTAAAAA
>NC_068981.1:73038537-73046257 GCF_001194135.2 Octopus bimaculoides | reverse complement strand
AAGTACTAGGCTTACAAAGAATAAGTCCTTTTAAAAGCTATCAGTTTTGCACTAGTGAAGCACAAAGTCGATGTTGTATCTTAAAAACATCTTTTGGTCGGTGCATTTGACAATGTGGTCCTAAATATAGAACAAAAGACAGGATGGTCACAACTGGAATGAATTAGATCATTGGTCCATTCAATCGAGGCTGACATTGGACTAGACCAGAATTTCAGCAACTAAAATAAAAGTCACAAGAATTGCCAACACCACTAACGCCACCACTGCCTCCACAACCATTAAGTTTACCAAGTTTATAAAAATACCAATCACAAAACATGCATTCATACATGCACACAGGTGTGCAAGAGCACACACACACACTGTTTACTAAAATAATCTCATAAATCAGAGCAAAATAAGCTAAAAGAAAACAAAACAAAATGATTTCTTTATCTCTTGATTTTTTTCCATCATAATATCACTTCTGGAAACCAGATAAGTATTTTTATTGCCTCTTTGACAAAGAGAGAGAGAGAGAGAGAGAGAGAGAGAGAGAGAGAGTGTGTGTGTGTGTAATGTAAAAGAGCTGGGGTTGAACCAAATAAAGAGCTATGATAATTACTTGGGAGAGTCTATTACTATTACTGAACAGTAAGACTGGGAGGTGAGGCACTTCTACTCATTACCTGTTGATTGATTATCAAAGACAGGTAAAACTTGATTGAATATTTTGTGAGCGTGTGTGTACATGAGTGTGTGTGTGCGTGTGTAGAATTAAGTATACAGGCATTCAATCTTCGGAGATTTAGGAAGAATTCTGTCACAAACAACAAAAGAAACCAACAAAAAGAACCCCTGTAAGGTGATCGAACCCACTAGAAATAACAGCAAAACATCTTGAAATGCACATTACTATTTTAAGAAAGTGGAGGCGCAATGGTCCAGTGGTTAGGGCAGCGGACTCGCGGTCATAGGATCGTGGTTTCGATTCCCAGACCAGGCATTGTGAGTGTTTATTGAGCGAAAACACCTAAAGCTCCCCGAGGCTCTGCAGGGGATGGTGGCGAACCCTGCTGTACTCTTTCACCACAACTTTCTCTCACACTTACTTCCTGTTTCTGTTGTGCCTGTAATTCAAAGGGTCAGCCTTGTCACACTGTGTCACGCTGAATATCTCCGAGAACTGCGTTAAGGGTGCACGTGTCTGTGGAGTGCCTACCACTTGCACGTTAATTTCACAAGCAGGCTGTTCCGTTGATCGGATCAACTGGAACCCTCGACGTCGTAACCGACGGAGTGCCAACAACAACAATTCCTGTATAAAACATTATAACCCTCAGTGCTGGCTCTAAATTCTGTAGAAAATCTGTGGAGACACATTTAAAAAAAAGTGATTTCCCTGGGGTTCATATATCAGATGTGATACACAGGACAGGCAAAGAGTTAAAGACAAGAGGGTATAATTTGAGGGAGATACCAAACAAAGCCTGTCATGTGTGTGCATGTCTTTGCATATGTACCCCACGCTACTTAACAACCAGTGTTGGTTTGTTTACATCCTTGTAACAGAGCATTTCAGCAAAAGAGACCGAAAGAATAAGGACCAGGCTTTAAATAAAACTAAGTACTGAGGTCAATTTGTTGGACTAAACCCTTCAGGGCGATGCCACAGCATGGCCAGAGTCCAATGACTCAAACAAGTAAAAGATAAAAAACAGTATGGTCATGGTTGGAATGTCTTTGATCACAGCTCTGCTAAATCAGAGCTGAACAACAAACAACATTTCATATGATAATGTGTAGTAATAAAAATAAATTCAAATAAATGCAGTGTAAATGCAATTATTGTGAAGAAGAAGAAACACATTGCCATTTCAAGCAATTTGGTTGCTATTTTTAGTGGGTATAAAGTAGCCATCGTAGCCATGGAACAGTTCACTCTTGGCTTGAATTCTTACAGATTTTATTTTGGTGTAAATATTTATAATGTAGTATGTTGAGATATTGAAATACAGAAATGGCAAAGCAGAAATATATCTATATATATATTTGCTATTTAAGTATAAATTATATACACGTATATATGTAAATATATGTCTGTGTTATTCTGTTAAAGTATATATTCATATATGCTAGTAAAGAAAAAAAAAATCTGTTAAAGTTTAAACATACATTATTAAAGAATAAATTTCTATACATGAAGATATGTGTAGGTGTGTGTGTATGTGTATTGTGTGTGTGAATGTATTTATACTTTAGAAGCATATATATATATCACCATTATCATCATTCAATAAATGCCAAATAGTGATGATGATGATGATATATATATATACATATATATATATACTACACTCTCTGAGTGGTTGGCGTTAGGAACGGCATCCAGCTGTAGAAACTCTGCCAAATTTAGATTGGAGCCTGGTGTTGCCATCCGGTTTCACCAGTCCTCAGTCAAATCGTCCAACCCATGCTAGCATGGAAAGCGGACATTAAACGATGATGATGATGATGATATATATATATATATATATGCTACTAAAGTATAAATACATTCACACACACACACACTATGTATGCATGTATGTGTGTGTGTGTGTGTGTGTGTGTGTGTGTGTGTGTGTGTGTGTGTGTGTGTGTGTGTGTGTGTGTGTGTGTGTGTGTGTGTGTGTGTGTGTGTGTGTGTGTGTGTGGTATACTGTTATTATTAGTGGGGGGTCAACAAAAAGTACTCAAGTATTTTTAATATTTAATATACAGAAAGGATTTAAATGAGAGCTACTGAAAGTTTCATGCCTCTGATAATACAATAGTTGGACAAGCTTGTATAGCATGTTCTGTATTATAGAGCAATCATTCAGGTTCAAATACAACATGGCTGCTCAAACGCAGACACACACACACATAGATATATACATATATATATACATATGACAGGCTTCTTTCAGTTTCCAGATACAAAATCTGCTCAAAAGATCTGGCCAGCCTGCAGCTATAGTAGAGGGCACTTGCCAAGGCAGTACATAGTGGGACTGAACCCAGAACCATATGGTTGGAAAACAAACTTCTTACCATCAGCCATGCCTGCACCTAAGCCTATGATGCACGTTATGCAGTTTTTTTTTGGTTTTTTTTCTTGACACTATTGAAATTTTCTTTGTGAAGGGAAGCTGCCTTTATTTTTTAATATTTTCTAATATAACTTGCACTGTGATACTTAAACAAAATATATGGAAGGCATGTGAAAAACTAGAGAGCCAGATTAAATAGCAATGCTTTTGAAATCCAAAGTAACTATAATGTAGTTTGTTACTGTTACTTTGGCTATATATGTATATATATATATTTTTTTTTTATTATATGTATTTATTTTCTCCTAATTAATAAATAACTCGGACAAAATAAATTGGTTAATAGATACCAGGGTAGCAAAGATCACAAAATGACTGTGGTGTAACTCCTGTTTATGAGGTAGAAACTCCTTGTTATTTTGGGTACTAGAGTATATATAAATTTAGTGAATGGAGCAAAACGCATATGTTAACATATGCGTTTTACTCCATTCATTAAATTTATATATATATATATATAATTTAGAGAAAAAAACCACAATTATTGAATTCATCCATGAAAACCTACATAATTTTTCCCGGTAAATTTGGATTTTTATCCCTGATATTATCATTATTATCATTATTATTATTATTCTATATATATATAGTTAAGAAACCTTTTCCATATGAAAACAAAGATATGTTTAAATACAAACCAGAGAATGAGATATTTATGTCTTTTCTTAAGAACGTTGAATCAGCAAAAGCGTCAAATAATGCCTAACAGTACTGTTTATATCTCTTTACATTCTTATGAGGCTGACTTTTATCATCTTTCCAGAGTAAATTAAATAATAGAAGTCAACTACTGGGGTTACCATATTATTTTGAGACGTTCTGTGCTTCTTTCAATTAATTTTAAATATAACAAAAAATTTAGTAAAATAACTTAGTTATCATTCAGCAAGTGTTGGGAATATAAATTGTGACTAAAGTTTGGTGGAAGATTTTAATTCAAAACTTATGAAAACAGGACATTTGTACTACAGAGCCAGAGCCGGTTTCAGCCAGGCTGGTATCGAAAGGGTTAATCAAGTGTATCTTAATCTGGGCAGCAGTACCCACTTGAAGTTGTTATGAGCTCACAAAGTGGTGACAAATATCAAGGGCAGATATGAGAGAACAGTGTTTAGAGGAGTTGTGATTTTTCTCAGAAATAAAATATTTTAACCCTTTAGCATTTAAACTGGTCATACCTGGCCTAATTATTCTACCTGTTTTATATTTGAACTGGCCAAATCCAACCTCTCACATCTATCCAACAATGTTATTCTAAAATAAATAATTGCAGCATTAAAATCTTGAAGCTAGAAGATAATCCACAATTAACTGAAAGCAATGTGAATAAATAAGCATTATATTTGATAGAATAGGGTAAAGGGTAAAGACCCCCATCGGTCCTCAATGACCAAAGGATTGCACCTAGAAAGTTACCCTCTGAAGCACAAGTCTGGGCAAGGTTGTTTATGGAAGACCAGCAGTTGCCCATGCATACCAGCCTTCCCTCTCCAAGCCACCGATGTTATCCAAGGGAAAGGCAAAGACTGATACAGCTTTGCACCAGTGACATCGCAACTCATTTCTACAACTGAGTGAACTGGAACAACATGAAATAAAGTGTCTTGCTGAATAACACAACACATAGCCCGATCCAAGAAGCGAACTTGACAGAATACTGTGAATGCTAGAGGGTTAACCCAAGTATAATGCTTATATTTTAAACACAGAAATATTTTTAATGATGGTCTAGGGTCCAGCATGATTTCATTATGTAAGATCTATTGATCTTCATCACACTCTGTTCCAATCAATCACTCACACCCTCTCTTCTAAAATGTAAGCAGTCATGTAGCTCCTATACAGCAGAAAAGATGTGTTCTGCTTTGGCTCCTTCTCTCATACTTTTATTCCAACTTTTGTCCCACATCTCTTAGCAAAAAGTCCCTCTCCTACTCCACCCCCACACAGGTATATAGTCTTATAAACTTGTAAACTACATGACAGCATCACTAGTAGTAGTGGAACAAAAAAAAAAAGAAGAAAAATGCCCAGTACATGCTGTGAAGTGACTGGCATTATAAAGGCCATTAAAATCATGTCAAAAAAAAAACACTGGAGTCTGATGCATTCTCTGGGCCCATCAGAGCCTGTCAAATCATCCAACCCATGCCAGCCTGGAACATGGAGATTAAAAGATGATGATCATCATGATGGCTATCAAGGAGAAACAGTGGTTCATAAGATAATGTTGTGGCTTACAAAATCTAACGGTGTATTTTAGTTGAGGTTGAGTTATTTCTGAGAACTTGTCAAATTGGAATGGTACAAAAATTTACTAAGATTATACACACACAAAACACATACAGAAATTCACAATTGTGACCAAAAAAAAAAAAAAAAAGAAGTTGTTTATTATTCATCTCCTTATCACTACAGAGATAGGAATTAAGGATCAGCCTGATGACTAAAACCTTAATGAAGCTAAGCCACTACAATTATATAATTTCTTCCTGAACAAGCCAACATGAAAGCCTTTACATCAGGCATGGACAACCTTTTATGAGAAGTGGGCTACATGAGACATGGATCAACAGGCAGGTTGCACTACTAAAAACTTTTAAGGCAATTTTTCGTTAGAACAGTCATTCATATAATTTCACAGTCCACAATTTGCCCATGTCTCTTCTACATAGTTGCACCTCCTGATGCTAAAAATAACAGTCAAGTTCCCTAAAAATCAAACATGTGGCTGTGTGGTAAAAAGCTTGCTTTTCAACCACATGGTTCCCGGTTCAGTCCCATTGTGTGGCACCTCAGGCAAGTGTCTTCTACTATAGCCTTGTGAGTGGATTTGGTAGATGGAAATTGAAAAAAGCCTTGTCATTGGCCTGAAGAGCAGCCTGTGGTATATACCTCACTTGGATATTTACCACTTCTGAAGTTCCACTCGCTATGAAACATACGTAGCCCAGATCTTATCTACTCCATTCCTTAACTCCTGTTTGTTTGTTTGTATGTATGTATGTATGTATGTATGTATGTATGGATTGATGGATGGATGTAAATCTATGTGTGTCCTTGTATCTGTATTTGTCCCTCCATCACCATATGACAACCGGTGTTGGTGCATTTACATCCCTGTAACTTTGCAGTTTGGCAAAAGAAACCAATATAACAAGTACTAGGCTTAAGAAGTAAATCCTGGGGTCGATTTGTTCAACTAAAAAGGAACCCTCCAAGGTGGTGTTCCAGCATGGCCACAATCAAATGACTGAAAAAAGAATAAAAGAATAAAATATTAAATAATGTAGTCCTAGATACATTAAAAATAAACTGAGACAGCCATGGTTGGTAAGTCACTGATCATAGATTTCCTGTCAAGGTAGACTCGTGGCTAAACAGTAACAACAATTTTTTCATGAAAAGTGATAGTGTTTCCATCAATATTGAAAGATAAAAAGCTCAAATATCTAAAATTCAGAACTGTTATAAATGCAAATTTTTAGATAGACGTCCATTTTTGCTCTCACAGCTAATAAAAAATAAAAAAAACATGTAACACCAAATAACATGTACAAATTAATTTTATACAACAATGTATATTTAGCTTTATCCTAAAGTAATGTTCTGTTTCTTATGTTTTTCATTTTGGCTTTCAGCTATAATATAAATTTTATATATATATATATATATATATATATATAATTATTCATCATCATCATCATCATTATTATTATTATATACACACATATTTACACATATATAGATATATGTACACACACAAACATATATACACACACATATAAACATACATACATTACATTCACATACATGTATACAAATACAAAATACATCTATACGTGTGTTTGTATCTGTATATATATACACACACACACACACATACAAACAGACATACATACACAATCACAAATAGCAACGTTCTTAGTCTAAGCAGTCTTCCAGAACATCTATTTTAGAAGACAAATAAGAAATAACTTGAAAACAGCAAAGTTATGTAAAAGCATCATAAAATACCAAGCAAAAATCAGAAATTAAAACACAACAAATCATTCCATTTTGAAATTTTAAAATAAAGATTTAAAGGGAAAAATATTTTAAGCCTAAACATAAAATTATACATTCTTACATAAATAATGTCCTAGAGTGTGTTATGTAATCATATGCAATCTTGTCTCAATCACATGCTAGGTAATTTGAGAAAAATAAGCAAGATGTTTAGGTTTTCTCACAGGAGTTAAATCCACTGACCAGTATTCTACAGAATACAGAGATCTAGGGCTCAGATTACATGATTTTCATATTTGGTGCAAAACAAGCACATTTTTGAAACAGCTGGTTGGCGCTGCTTATTTGGTATTGCTGATTCAATGCTGACTTGTTTGATTTCAGTTGTTTTTATGTTTCACTCATTGTCTCCATCTGCCCCATATTTCTCTCTCTCTCTCTCTCTCTCTCCCCGTATGAGAAGTGAGAAAGTGTTTATGTCAATTGTATTCAATTAATAAATCTTAAGTTCTCTCTCTCTCTCATGCTCTCTATCTGTAAGTGTATATTTCTGCACATGCACACATGCGTGTATGTGTGTTTGTTTTGTTTTTTTT
>NC_068981.1:73036334-73038527 GCF_001194135.2 Octopus bimaculoides | reverse complement strand
CTCTCTCTCTCTCTCATGCTCTCTATCTGTAAGTGTATATTTCTGCACATGCACACATGCGTGTATGTGTGTTTGTTTTGTTTTTTTTTTTTGGGGGGGGGGGGGTATTTGTGTTCCTCCAGCACCAAAAAGTCCTGGCACAAAAAGCAAGTTGAATGTCCAGCCAGTTGTGTCAAATTATCAGCAATCAAACAGCTGCAACCAACCGTCTCATTTCAACATTTTCTTTGGGCAAATAGTTTAGATACCCTTAAGCTTTTGAAGTAGACATCAGACTCATATACTATACAAGGGCAGATTGATTCCTGTATTTTTCTACATATTTGAACGAACAAGGGATGGATGGATGGATGGATGTACACACACATGTGTATATATATGTGCGTGTGAAGCTTTTCTTTCAGTTTTCTTCTACCAAACCCACTTTCAAGGTCTTGATCATTCAGAGGTTAGTAGGAGACACTTACCCAAGGTGCTGTGCAAGGCAACTTGGACCAGAATTCCTGCAGTTGAAAAGCAAACCTCTTAATCACACTATCATTCTTATATGCGCGTACCTTCATCATTTAACATCCGCTTTCCATGCTGGCATGAGTCAGATAGTTTGACAGGAACAGGCAAAGCCAGGAACCACACCAGGTTCCATTGTCTATTTTGGCCTGGCTTCTACAGTTGGATGCTCTTTCTAACACCAACCACTTCACAGAGGGTACCAGGTGCTTTTTATGTGACACCTGCACCTAGAGGGTCATCAAGTACATTGCAAAACAAAACCCTCCTTAACTGGAAGGAGTAATACTGAGGGGATGTGGCTATGTACCAGTTGAGGGAGTGCTGAAAAGTTCCGAGCTTTAAGAGTTTCACGAAAGGCCTGGTTGGAGGCCCAATGTTCTGAGTTCTCTTACATGGCTTAGAAAAACTGAAGGATTGCTGCGATAAGTATGTGAATCTGAGAGGGGGACATGTTTAATAAAATCATAATTAACTGATCCCCCTGTATTTTCTTTTACTTAAAGCCAGGAACTTTTCAGCATCCCACTCGTGTGTGTGTGTGTGTATGTATATATATATATATACATATAAGTAAGCAAGTATGTACATGTGAGTGTATGTATGTGTCAGCTCAGCAATGTTTCTCTCTGCTTCTAACACAACTACTGAACTTCTAATGCAATGACTGTATGATCAAAAAGTGATAGCCAGCTAACAAGATTCACGCACAACAAACATTACATATAAAATTTCAATGCTAAAATAAATATTATTAAATCCCATTTCATTTGACGGCTGACATAAGCTAGTAAACCGATTCTTCTTTAAACATTCCACCTAATCAGTCTCAATCCTCCAAAACAATTTTCTTTTAAATATTTCCATTAAGCATCTAGTTCCCTTGGCTAAATGGTTATTATCAGAAGAATTTCAGGTCTACAAACCCATTTATTTTTAATGCAGATTTTATGAGGGAGGAGGGGAGATGGAGGGATACAAGCAAGATACAGCTTTCGTTTTGTTTATATGAAGTCTTGAGATATTAGATAAGTAGCTGAATTATGTATGTTTTCTAAAATATGATGAATACATTACTTTCTCTATGCACGTGCATAAATGTACACATACACGTGTGTGTGTGTGTGTGTGTGTTATATGTATATATTTATAAATGTCTGTGAATATATATATATATGTGTGTGTGTGTGTGTGTGTGTGTGAGAAAGATAGAAAGATAGCTATATAGATATAGTTATAAATATATATACACATATACATACACATAATATACATATATGTAAAAATAGACACACAAACATAACACATATATATATATATATATATATTTAATGTAGGCATTGGTTATGGCTGGTCAGAGAGGTACCATTGGTTTCACATCTATTATTGCTCTTAGCAATTACAGGCAAATTGTGAGACCTGCTGACCAGAACATAATCTCTTTACTAATACAGTCTTGGTCAGCAAGATTGTTCAAAAAGTGTGTGTGTCTATCATCATCATCATCATCATCATTGTTTAACGTCCGCTTTCCATGCTAGCATGGGTTGGACGATTTGACTGAGGAATGGCGAAACCAGATGGCAACACCAGGCTCCAATCTAAATTTGGCAGAGTTTCTACAGCTGGATGCCCTTCCTAATGCCAACCACTCAGAGAGTGTAGTAGGTGCTTTTACGTGTC
>NC_068981.1:73028795-73035108 GCF_001194135.2 Octopus bimaculoides | reverse complement strand
TATATATATATATATATATATATATATATATACGTAGATAGATAGATAGATAGATAGATAGATAGATAGATAGATATATAATTCTCTCAGTTTCCATCTACCAAAACTACTCACAAGGCTTTGGTCAGTTCTGGGCTATAGTAGAAAACACATGCCCAAGGCACCATGCAGTAGGACTTAATTAAGAACCATGTAATTGGGAAGCAAGCTTCTTATCACACAAGCATGCTTTTGCTTAAGTGTTAAAAAATAGTTATATACATTTTATTTTCTAAATAAATAAAAATTTTGAACTTCATCAACATAATCTTAATCTGTAGCTTTGAAAGAATCTTAAAAGATATGCATTATTAAAAGTTTTGAGGAAATCAGGTTAGAGTGGAGTGGGGTGCTAAACTGTAGTTATGCTTATCTATACTCATAAAGCTAGTCCTGCAAAATTTCATCTTAAAATTTTCAGAGATATACTTGTCTGGCAAGTGATTTGATCAGAGATTGTATCTTGAAACTATTACAATTGATCTGAGATTGTCTTGAAACTGTCACAGTTACATTGACCCCAGTACTCAACTGGTACTTATTTTATCAACCCTAAAAGAATGAAAGGTAAAGTTGACCTCGGTGGAATTTGAACTCAAGACGTAAAGACAGACAAAATGCCACTAAGCATTTTACCCAGCACAGTAACGATTCTGCCAGCATGCCAACTTTTCACTAATAATAATAATAATAATAATAGTCGCACACATATTGCTGTGATGCATGTGCCCGGTGTACCCTTATCAGATGGGTAGTCATGATGGGTATATTGGGCTTCATATATTTTACCACAGTGTCACATTGATGGCATGTACTGTTCTCTCTCTCAATAATTATTATTATTATTATTATTATTATTATTATTTCAAATCTTTGCTACAAGGGCAGCTTGGAGGAGGTGGGGATGAGTCGATTACGTTGCTCACAGTGTTCAACTGGTACTTACTTTATCGACCCCGAAAGGATGAAAGGCAAAGTCAACCTCAGTGGAATTTGAACTCAGAACGTAGCGGCAGACGAAATACCCCTAAACATTTCACCCAGCATGCTAACGATTCTGCCAGCTCACCACCTAATAATGATGATGATAATAATAATATTAATAATAATAGGCAGTGAGTTAGCAGAATTCTTCATACATCAGACAAACTGCTTAATGACATTTTTTGCTTTTTACATTCTGAGCTAAAATTTGGTCAAGGTCAATTAAATAAAGTACCAGTCAAGTAATGGGGTCAGTGTAATTGGCTATCCCCTCACTCCTAAAATTATTGGCCTCATACCAAAATTTGAAACTATCACCACCACCATTATTATTACTATTATTATTATCATGAAAAATGTGGCAAGCTGGCAGAATTGTTAGCACACTGGGTAAAACACCAAGCAGCATTTCATCCAGCTTTACATTTTCAGTTCAAATTCCACCAGGGTTGACTTGGCCTTTCATTCGTTAAGAGTTGATTATATAAGCACCAGTTGAACAAGGGGGTTGATGTAATTGACTTATCCCCTCCTAGAAATTGCTGGCCTTGTGCCAAAATTTGAAACCAATATCATTATTATTATTAT
This sequence comes from Octopus bimaculoides, assembly GCF_001194135.2. NCBI lineage: Eukaryota > Metazoa > Mollusca > Cephalopoda > Octopoda > Octopodidae > Octopus > Octopus bimaculoides. The sequence goes on along the minus strand of NC_068981.1, from coordinate 73,033,497 downwards.
TATTATTATTATTATTTCTGAGAGAGCAGTGCATGCCATCAAAGTGACACTGGGGTACAAATATACGAAGCCCAATATACCCATCATGACTACCCGTCTGATAAGGGTACACCAGGCACATGCATCACAACTATGTGCACAAAATGGTGATCTCATATCAAGATAAACAGCACGTGACCTCGCAGGTGGGACCCAGTTAGAATTTTCTTCAAGTTGAGTAACCCATCCCGCTCAAAAGGTCCCTGAATAAAGTTTGTTTCAGGATGATGAACAAAACACCCATGTTTCCATAGGTGAAATATTCAAACTCCAAAAGAATTCCTCTCAACACATGGCTATGATGCTCCCCCACTACTTCTGCTCATGATCAGAGATGCACATATCATCAGCCATTAAGGGACATGCTCAACTGGTTATAGTCAAACAACTGACACGAAAATCTGTGGTATTAAGCAGAATATTTGCTGTAGCCTGGATTGACAGAATCATTAAAGCATCAAGAAAAATTCTTTTCATGAGCATATGCTTGATCAGGGCCACCACTGCACTAACTACTTCATTTTATCATGCTGTCTTTTATTACATGACTAAATCAATGCAGAGAGCCTACATTAAAAATATATCACAATTTAAAAAGATATAATGATTGATGACTATACTGAAGCCCCAAAGATAAGCTCCACTTTACAGAAAATAAATAAACAAATATAGAAAGAAAAAAAGAAAAAGAGCAGAAAAAAAATAAGGAAATAATAACAATATATATTATTCAAAAAAAAAAGCCTTCGAAAATGTAATCTACTGAGGATTCAATATAACCTATTTGAACTTTCCATATCAATCAAGTTACTGAGCTTAGCTTTAACACGTGTCTGAAGTCATTCAGTTATTGTTATCAGTGAGATCTAGTGTTCCAGAATCACCTATTTTATTAAAGGAAAACAGTAAAACTACTTGGTTGAAACTATTAGGGTTTTATATTAAAGGACAAAAAAAAAACAACAAAAAAAAACAGTGGCATTATTTGAAAGTTAAAAATAAGTAGAAGATTTATAAGAAACCAGAGAAGACAGTTTTCAATTAATAGAGAATTGATTTGTAATCCAAAGCAATTATGACTAATCCGTTTCCTCAAAAGTTGACGACACTGTACCTAAATGAGAAACTGTCATCATTAATTATTATTATATTATTATCATCATCATTTATTATTATTATATCATCATCATCATTTATTATTATATTATCATCATCATCATTTATTATTATTATTATTATCATCATCATTTATTATTATTATTATTATCATCATCATCATCATTTATTATTATTATTATCATCATCATCATCATTTATTATTATTATTATCATCATCATCATCATTTATTATTATTATCATCATCATCATTTATTATTATTATTATCATTATCATCATCATCATTTATTATTATTATTATTATTATTGTTATTATTATTATTATTATTATTGTTGTTATTATTATTATTATTGTTATTATTATTGTTGTTATTATTATTATTATTATTATTATTATTATCATTATTATTATTAGGGCTGCAAGTTGGCAGAATTGTTAGCATGCCGGGAGAAATGCTAGCAGTATTTCGTCTGCTGCTACATTCTGGGTTCCGATTACGCCGAAGTCGACTTTGCCTTTCATCCTTTCTGGTCGATAAATTAATTACCAGTGAAACAGTGGGGTCAATGTAATCAACTACCCCCTCCCCCAAATTTCAGACCTTGTGCCTATAACAGAAAGGATAATCATAATTATCATTAAGGTAGAGTCATTAAAGCTGGTAGAGTCATTAGCAGCTTTTCTTTTGGCTTTAAGTTCTCAGTTCAAATGCCACTGAGGTTAATTTTGCTTTTCATCCTTTCAGAGGAGCTAAAATAAGTATCAGTTGTACACTGGAGCCAATGTAACCAATTAGCCCCTCTTCCCAAATTTCAAGCCTTGTACAGATATCATTATTATTGGCAAACTGGCAGAAAGTTAGCACTCTGGGCAAAATGCTTAGCAGCATTTTATCCGTCCTTGTGCTCTGAGTTCAAATTCTGCCATGGTCGACCTTTCATCCCTTCATGGTCAATAAAATAAGTACCAATCAAACACTGGGGTTAATGTAATCGACTAACCCTGCTCCCAAAATTTCAAGCCTTATGCCTATTATAGAAAGAATTATTTTTATTGCTTCCGTTTTCTCCTGATTTCATGTCAAAATCTCATGGTTGTGTGTGCACTAATATAATAAAAAGAAGAGTAATTACATGCATAACAGATAACTGTAGCCATGACAAACACACACACATACATACAAACACATATCCAACAGGAAATAAGAATAAAATGCACCAGCATTCATATACAGGCATGCAACATACAAACACATGACACAAACGCACAAGAGATAAATATTAACATAGACATTGAGGACAACAAACTACTTAACAGTAACTAAAAATATCTTATTTCATTTGACATCAAAAGGTCAAAGCAAAACTGTTTTATTTTGCATTAATAATATTTGCAATATACGTAGACTTTCAAATTGGTTGCTCTGTATCTCTCTTTGTTTTACTAACATTTCTTTCTTCCCTATACGCTCTGTCACTTAATAGAATGTTCAATATTTGGTGTGTTCCACAGCCATCAGACTGGATACTAAAGGAAAGAGTTATATCAGTTAAATTTAATAACAAGCAAAATGCCTGGCTTATTTTTAAAGCAATATTATCCAATCTTCCATGGTAACAGCTGAGTAATATGGAAATAAATTTAAAACAAAAAAAAAATAAAGTAAAAACATATAAATGGTAATATGTGCATGGCAGTACACAAACATGAGTCTTATTAGACTTTTATTGAAGATAAGCAAAGTAATCAAAGCTAAAGTATTAAAAATTCCTAAAGATGGACACGCACACATACACACACTCATCATCATCATTATTATTGTTGTTGCAATGTCTACATGTCAAGATAGCAAGGTTCGGACATTTACTAACCTACAGTTGCTTTCAAGCAGCATAACATTTCATTGAGTCTACTGGACAATGAAAAACCTGGACATGCTTTCATGCAAGATTACAAACATATCATAGCCTTTTGCATGAAAGGTGACTCTTTGTTAACAATCATTGCACACATCACAACAAGGGAAACACATACACAATGGTGTGGTTCAGAGGCTTGCTTCCCAACCACATGGTTTTAGGCTCTGTCTTGCCACATGAAACCTCAGGCAAGTGTATTCTACTACAGCCCTTGGACCAACCAAAGCCTTGTGAGTGCATTTGGTAGATAAACTGAATGAAACCGGTTATATGTATATATATAGATATACAAGGGGGTGCTGAAAAGTTCCTGGCTTGGGTAAAAGAAAATACAAGAGGTTCAGTTAATTATGATTTTATACAACATATTCCCCTCTCAGATTAACACACTTATTACAGTAGTCCTTCAGTTTTTCTAAGCCCTACAAAAGAACTTGGAAGGCCCAACATGCCTTTCGCGACACCCTTAAAGCCAGGAACTTTTCAGCATCCCCTCATAGATACACTGTCTTGCTGAAGATGCCTGTTGTGGTCAAAACATATTCACAATTGTCCTTTTATCTCCAGGCATTAAGGTTGATCTTTTCCTTAATGGCATATCAACTTTGGAGAATTCTTGATTCTTGAGATTATCTCATATGGAGCTGGTCCTAACTGCCATTTGGAAATCGCCAGTGTCATGTAACTGGTACGTAAAAAGCACCCATTACACTCTTGGAGCGGTTGGCATTAGGAAGAGGATCCAGCTGTCAAAACCAAGCCAAATCAGATTGGAACATGGTACGGCCCTCCAACTTACCAGTTCCAGTCAAACTGTCTAACGCATGCCAGCATGGAAAGCAGATGCTAAATGATGATGATGATGATCCTCTGGGGGCAGAGATAATTTAAATAAATCAAGAAATTATCATCATCATCATTTAAAGCCCATTCTCCATGCTGGCATAAGTTGGACAGTTCAAAAGGAGTTGACAATTTTCAGAGCTGGAAAGCTAGACCAGTCAGTTGTTGTGGCATGGTTTCAACAGCTGGATGCCTTTCCTTACACCAACTACTTTACAGAGTGTACAGGGTGCATTTTATGTGGTGCCAGCACAGATGCTTTTTCGTGGCACCGGCACAAGTGGTGCTTTTTATGCGGCTTTGGCATGGGTGCTTTTATGTGGTGCCTTGTTATATCTGTATTCATCCATGTTACATGTATATGTGCATGTGTAAGTGCATGTATGTTTGTGTCATTTTGTCTTGACATTGTGTGGTGGTTGTAATTGAGTGTCGCTGTCATACAAGTGTTATTCATTTCCAATATGCTGTAAATAACATAGCACCTTGCTTGGAAACAAGTGAGGCTTAGTGACAAAGCATCCAGACATAGAAAATCTGCCTCAAAAAAAAAAAAAAGCCACCCAGGCACAGGAGTGGCTGTATGGTAAGTAGCTTGCTTACCAACCACATGGTTCTGGGTTCATTCCCACTGCGTGGCATATTGGGCAAGTGTCTTCTACTATAGCCTCGGGCCGACCAAAGCCTTGTGAGTAGATTTGGCAGACGGAAACTGAAAGAAGCCTGTCGTATATATGTGTATATATATATATATATCAGGAGTGGCTGTGTGGTGGTAAGTA
>NC_068981.1:73022361-73028587 GCF_001194135.2 Octopus bimaculoides | reverse complement strand
TATATATATATATATATATATATATATGTGGTGGGGGTGTATGCTTGTGTGTCTGTGTTTGTCCCCCCAACATCGCTTGACAATTGATGGTGGTGTGCTTACGTCCCCGTAACTTAGCGGTTCGGCAAAAGAGACCGATAGAATAAGTACTAGGCTTACAAAGAACAAGTCCTGGGGTCGATTTGCTCGACTAAAGGCGGTGCTCCAGCATGGCCGCAGTCAAATGACTGAAACAAGTAAAAGAGTAAAAAGAGAGAAAGCCCATGCGAGCATGAAAAAGTAGATTTTAAAACAATGATGACTCTCATACACACACACATACCCAAAGCACATGTGCAATGACACACACACACACATATAGAAATATATATATGAAAGGCCTCTTCCAATTTCGTTCTCTCATAAAACACTGATTAATATGCAGCTATAGTGAAAAACACTAACTGACAATGTCCATGCAGTAGGAAACTCTCAAAGACACACTTCTGAAGAGAATGTCTTAACAACTCAGCCATACCTACACATATGTGCACACGTTCATGCACATGTACACGTACACACACACACAGAGTAGAACTTGAACTCAGAACACAGACAGACAAAGTACTTAGCAGCATTTCGTCCAGTATGTTAACTGATTTTACCAGCTCAAATAATAATGGTTGAAATATTAAACTTGAAATTACATTTCTCCTCATTGATTTACAGGTGACCATATTAGTGCTGCACTTCCTAGACTGATGGAACACACATTTGGACTGAAGCTTTCCAGTCTGACATGGCTATTGGCTATGCACATTCAGGTGGTTGCTTCAGGTACCCATGCATATCTTCAGGACAAGGAGTGTAAGTGCTGTGTTGGCCAGACAGGTCCGTCAGGAGTACCTGGAATACCAGGTCTGCAAGGTGCTATGGGAATTGAAGGTCAAAAAGGAGAGAGAGGAGAACATGGACCACAAGGCCCATTTGGATTAAAAGGTAAATATTTTAATATTTATTATTGAGTGAGAAAGCAATGCATGCTGTCAAAGTGACTCTGGCGTACAAAAATATATGAAGCTCAATATACCCATCATGACACTTACGACGTCGAGGGTTCCAGTTGATCCGACCAATGGAACAGCCTGCTCGTGAAATTAACGTGCAAGTGGCTGAGCACTCCACAGACACGTGTACCCTTAACGTAGTTCTTGGGGATATTCAGCTTGACACAGTGTGACAAGGCTGACCCTTTGAATTACAGGCACAACAGAAACAGGAAGTAAGAGTGAGAGAAAGTTGTGGTGAAAGAGTACAGCAGGGTTCGCCACCATCCCCTGCTGGAGCCTCGTGGAGCTTTAAGTGTTTTCGCTCTATAAACACTCACAACGCCCGGTCTGGGAATCGAAACCGCGATCCTATGACCGTGAGTCCGCTGCCCTAACCACGGGGCCATTGCGCCTCCACACCATCATGACAACCCATCTGATAAAGGTACACCAGGCACATGCATCACAACCATGTGCACAAAATGGTGATCTCATATCAAGATAAACAGCACATGACATAGCAGGGAGAGCCCAGTTAGAATCTTTTTTCAGGTTGAGTAACCTGTCCCACTTAAAAGGTCACTGAATAAGGTTTGTTTAAGGATGATGAACAAAACATCCATTTTACCAGAGGGGAATTATTCAAACTCCAAAAAATTCTTCAACACATGGCTATGATGCTCCCCCACTACTTCTGCCTGTGATCAGAGATGCATGCATCGTCAGTCACTAAGGGATATGCTCAACTGGTTGAGGCCAAGCAAATAACAAGCAAATTTGTGGTACTGAGCAGAATATTTGCTGTAGCCCATCTTTTATACTAAGACAAAACATGTACATGATAGCACTTCCAGTTAACATCAAAAGCCATGAGAGCCACTACCTGACAATTGCATCAGAGCATTTATCATTATTATTATTTTCTTTTTTTTTTTGTTTACTATTCAAAAATATAACATATAATGTGTGTGTGTAGATACATGTTTTAGTAAAGAAGAAAGGTTGTGCTATTGATCAGTGTCATAGCTTCTGAGACTTGGTGGAAGAAAGTCGTCCTCAGACCAAAGATCTAGCCCAGATGCACGTAAAAATGCACTCTCTGCAAAAGGTACTCAAAGGCCGTGTAATGGTATGAAACCAGGCAAAAGATTTAAATGAACAACCCAAGAAAAAAATATAGTTTTGATGGGGTTTCTACATAGTTTCCATGTACCAAATTTCATTTACAAAACTTTGGTCAGCCCAAGGCTATGGGTACAAGACACTTGCCCAAGATGCTATTCAATGCAACAGAACTCAAACGTCATGCAGTTGCTAAATGAACTTCTTCACACACAGCCATGATTGTGCCTGTATCAGAGGTTTGCTGCATAACCACGTAGTTCTGGATCAATCTCATAGCTTAGTACATCAAAACTCTTAAGCCAAAGAGAGAGAGGTGTGTGTGTGTGTGTGTGAAAATAAAGGATAGCAGAACCAGCATGATGAACAAAAAATACTTATTATATTTGGGTTTACATCAGTTAAATCTCTTTACGCATTGGCCAACTTTATTGTAAGGTCTATAAAATAAATACAGGGCAAGGAACTGGGTTTCATATAACTGACTAAAACCCCTAATAACAGTGCTCCAATACAACCACGGTCCAGTGAATGAAAAGTATAAAAGGATATATATAAATAAATACACAGACACACATAATCAAACGTGTGCATGGGTTAGCATGGATTAAATGATTACTGTAAATTTAGAAGTATATTGAATATTACAAGTAGCAAAAAAAGGAAGAGCAGTGCTCATGACCCCATTCCAGGACCTCCAATAGTAGAAGACTGAAGGGAGAAAGTTGGCCAGAGACCTGGCCCAGATAGCTGAAATAATGTGAACTTCATTAAATGTGCCCAATGGCCGTATATTGGTATTAAATTGAGTGATCGATTAAGTCTGCCACTCAAATTACACCCCAAATTCTAAAACAGAAAGAACAGATTGGATAATGTAGTCAAATGAAAAGTCATTGAAAATTGAAGTACTGGACTGGTACATTGTATTTAATTGACCCAAGAAGGAGAAAAGACAAAGTCAACTTTGATACAACTTGAACTTAGAATGTAAAGAGATGTGTTTCTGTTTATAAAATATCATTATCATTTAATGTTCACTTTCTACGCTGGCATGGATTGGGTAGGTCATCACGGTCATTTCTTAATAGACTGGTACCTGTCAATGTCACTTGGCCTGGTTTCTATGGCCAGATGCCCTTCCTATTGTCATTCACTTTACAGAATGTACTGGGTGCATTTTCTCATAGGCCAATAGAGAGGTTGACAAGTTTTGAATAAGACAGAACTAAAGGGTTCTTTACTCATAATACTATATGTGTTTTCATTTCAGGTGAAAGTGGAGCATTGGGACCAACAGGAGAGAAAGGAAGCCGTGGGAGGAAAGGACAAAAAGGAGAAATCGGCACAAATGGAGGTGAAGGAATTAAAGGAGCTATGGGACCCCGAGGATATCCAGGGTACAAGGGAGATAGAGGGGAAAAGGGTCTTTCAAGTAAACCTAGTAAACGAATTGCATTTTCTGCCAGCAGAACAACCAAGCTGGGACGGGTTTTACAAGACACAATAGTGACTTTCAACAACATCTTTGTAAATATTGGTGACAATTTTGACATTTATACATCCCATTTCGTCTGTCAGCTCAATGGGACTTACCTTTTCACAGCACATATTATGGGTCAAAATAAAATCGATGCCTTTGCCTGGCTGATGGTGAATAACCAGCACCAGCTTCCACTGCATGGAGATGGCCGAGCAGGATTTGGTTCAAGCAGCAACACCATAATTCTTAATCTTAATGTTGATGACCATGTCTGGATTCAACTCAGTAAAGACTCAGCACTGCTCAACGATTACTCAACATTCTCAGGGTTCTTAATCTTTGAGAATTAAACATGTACAAATATTATCGTCATGCCTGCAGTACTAATATGTGAGAAATAGCCAAGTCTTTGACAGTTTAAAAATGGTAGATTCATTAACAATAGGGAAAAAGCCAACTTTATCAAATAAGAAATATCCATACTTTCTTGGCAGAGTGACATGATAATATAGTTGGAATTTCTAAGGAGAAAATATTCCATAAGTCAAAAAGATTTTTGAAGTAGGACTTATTGTATTTAGTCAACTTTTATAAATTTATAAAATAGATATTGCTGATACAGGATCAAATAGATTTTGTTATTTAAAAACAATCTAGTAAAAAAATAAAAAAAGATAAAAGCAGTCAATCTTACAATCACTTCAAGAATAGGTAACAAGAAATAAATCTATGGGTAAAAAAAAAACAACAAAAAATCAAACAAATTTATGCTAATTACATAATAATCGAAATGAGAGCGAAAAACAAAACAAAAAAAAACAAAACCAAATGACATCACTTCACTGACTTCTATTCTTTAGCAATAATCATAAATGAAACAAGTCTAAATCTATCCAACATATTTCTTGATCTGATGAAAACAGAATATGAAACCCCACATTTAGATTTAGATAAACCACTGTGTGTGTGTCAATGCAACATATTCATTTTCAAACCACACTAAATGACAAGAACACACAACACTCTCAACACAGATTATTGCCAAGAAATACATCTACATCCTAAGCATCTAAAAGCTATGGATATAGCCTTTCTGTGGTGATACTTCAAAACTATTTTCAGGTAGAAACACCAGACAATTTATGAAATTTGTATGTCGTGTTTTGTTTTGTCTTCTGAATATCTTTTTTTATTTTCGTAATATTTGTCTTTTAATATAATTTAGTGAAGGAAATCTTCTAAATCTATGTAGCAGTCTTTCATGGGATCATTCCACATTATATTTAAATATTACTTAACTGTCTATAAACCCCACAAAAAAAGGACACTTGGAACAGAAGATGCAGACAAATGATTATAACACTAAAACATATCAACAAACTCTTGTAAGAGACTGAAATCTTTGAAATAACTTTAGAAATGCTAACAACAAAAAAGAAAACATGTAGCTGGATCACATTATAGGACTTCCACTCCACATTCTATGTTTTAAAAGCCTGAAGTTTTTTATCTGTTTAGATAACAACAAAACCAACAATTTTCACAGTCTAAGCCATTTTCACACACCATCATTTTCCCAAAAAGTCATGAAAGCAACTGACTTACATTTCTATAAACTGTAAAATTTTCATGGTTGTGAAAAAGAAAAAATAGGAAAGCAACTTTTACTTATAACGGTTGTGTAAGGTATAATGTGCTTTTATACAAATAGTTGTGCTATTTTCATCCCAATGGTTGTATAAGATAGTGATCTATTTTCGTCCAAATGGTTTTGTAGAAAACATCTAAGCTCCATTATGAGATTTTTTTTTGTAATTTTTTTTTAAAATTTTTTCTTTCTTTTCAATGTTTGTGAAAGCATCAGTTTTTTTTCCTTGGTGAAGTAATAACACAAAGAGAAAAATTTAAAACATTTTAAAAATCATACTAATTCCTGTCAAAAGGTTATGTTGAGTAAAGAAAAGAAAATCAATAACTGTTTTTGTATCTACTGAGTACATTAAGAGATAGCCATTTACCATTTTACAAATAGTTTTATAAGGAATCCATCCCCTTTATAATTTACATGTGAAGTACTTTTAACAGCTGAAGAATGGCCCAAACTTATTAGCTCTAATCTCAAAAACAAATTAGTAGCATTGTTATCAAGTAGACATATTTTTTTGTAGATGGTCCCAAGTTTCTTAAATAAAATCTGTAAGAAAAAAAAAACTGAAAAAATTGTTTTATTTTCTTATTATTCTACATTCATTTTCCCAAACAAGGAAGAAGATGGGTGAAGACTTTTTGAGAATTTGGACATTTATTTATTTTTGGAGTACTTTTTTTCCATAGCTGAATCTTCTTTCCAACAGATAACTTGAATTGGAAATATGAACACTGCTTATTAACAGACCAGGCAAATAAAGACAAGCAGAGTTATGTACCTTACTCAAGAGAAAGTTTTCAAAAAAAATAAAGTTAATCGAATTATATATAGATATATATATAATATTGACACAGATATAAGAGTTAGAACTTGTGGTCCGCCCGCCGACCGTTTCCATTGGAAATTTTCCCCACCCCTGCTCTAGATACTTGGCTGTGTTGAGCC
>NC_068981.1:73021531-73022211 GCF_001194135.2 Octopus bimaculoides | reverse complement strand
TTTATATTATATATAGTTAATAAAAAAAACATATATCAGAATGAAGCACACTGTATAAAACAAAACAATAATTATTACAACAAAATCTTATATGGAGGTACCCAAGGTTTTGCACCCACAAGGCTCTATAGGGTAACTCTATATAAAATGTTGTAATATATATATATATATATATATACACATATGTATGTATTATATTATTTCAGAAGGATTGAAATATTTGAAGAAACTGATTCTAAAGAACTGTAATTACCTGGACGATGATGCTTTGCACTTGCTACACTACGTGAAAGATTCCTTGGAACACCTGGAGATCTCCAGTGCCGGTAATGTTACTCAAAGAGGACTGAATCATCTGCTTGTGCTGCAGTGAGTTGGAATTTCCTCCTTTGTCTCTTGGTTCTTTTCTAAATCAGAACAGTAGTAAAAGAGTGAAATAATATATATATATATATATATGTATTCTCTGAGTGGTTGGCGTTAGGAAGGGCATCCAGCTGTAGAAACTCTGCCAAATTTAGATTGGAGCCTGGTGTTGCCATCCGGTTTCACCAGTCCTCAGTCAAGTCGTCCAACCCATGCTAGCATGGAAAGCGGACGTTAAACGATGATGATGATGATGATGATGATGATGATATAAACATGTCCAGTAAGTTTACTGTCGTCAATTGAATGGTTTT
>NC_068981.1:73020034-73021435 GCF_001194135.2 Octopus bimaculoides | reverse complement strand
GAGCCTCGTGGAGCTTTAGGTGTTTTCACTCAATAAACACTCACAACGCCCAGTCTGGGTCTCGAAACCGCGATCCTAGGACCGCGAGTCCGCTGCCCTAACCACTGGGCCATTGCGCCTCCACAGATGACAAAAGACACCAACAAGAGTCGAGATACAGCAACAAAGATCTGTCCTATTTATGCAAGCATAGAAACATAGATGTAAAATGGAAATAGTGAATGAAGAAAACTAACTCTTCTTCTGCTGCCACTACTACCAGCACAAACATGTCAAATTTGGAATCAATGTCCTTGATATATGGACATAACAACAAAAAACACAATAGAAAATAAGCAAACTCTTACCACTGTACATCTTCAGATTTTTCTTCCTTTATTTCTGTGGTTGATTTCGTTGATTTAGCAGGCTCCTTCTTTTTTTCAGATTCTGGTTTTGAAGGTGTTTTCTTTGATTTGATGTTACCTAATAAGATCAATTGAATAAAACAATAAACAAGATTCTACACCAATTATCACCATCAATTTAGAATTAATTTTAATTTGGAAAAACCTAAAGCCCACTTTATCATATAGTTATTATTGCATGATGTTTTATAATATAGTTATCATATAGTTACATGTACACACGCATGACAGGCTTCTTTTAGTTTTTGTCTACCAAATCCACTCACAAGGCTTTGGCTGACCTGCAGCTATAGTAAGGGAGACTTTCTTAAAGTGCTACCCATTACATTCTTGGAGTGGCATCCAGCCATAGAAACCATGCCAAATCAGACTTTAACCTGGTGCAGCTCTCCAGCTTACCAGTTTCGGTCAAACCATCTAACCTATGCCAGCATGGAAAGCAGACACTAAATGATGATGATGATATATATATATATATATATATATAGGGTTGGTTAAGACAATTAAAAGTTTAAAATTTATACTAGTGAATGTATTAATAGTTAAAAGTAACTTACCAAATATAGAGGCAACTTTCACTTCAGGAGAATCTTTAGACTTCTTAACTTCTTTTTTCACTGAAGATTCATTTGTGTCTTTCGATGAAAAAGATAATAATGAAAATATTTGAAAGAAATCATTTAACAATTAATCTTGAAACAAATACAAGTTATATATAAAAGCTTGTAATATCATCCTCAACATTTGTCTTAATGTTGACTTTTTTGGTTGGCCCAGGTCTATAGAACAAGATACTTGCACAAGGTACCATGTTGTGGGACTGAATCTGGAATGAAAGGGGCTGTACCTATGGTTTCATAGGCCCTCCAAGACTTGCAAGGTAAAACCCCGCTGGAAATAAAACAAGGGTGAAAGTTTAAAAAAAAAAAACAGGCGTAGGAGTGGCTGTGTGGTAAGTAGTTTGCTTACCAACCACATGGTTCCGGGTTCAGTC
>NC_068981.1:73019606-73020024 GCF_001194135.2 Octopus bimaculoides | reverse complement strand
CGGCAAAAGAGACCGATAGAATAAGTACTAGGCTTACAAAAAATAAGTCTTGGAGTCGATTTGCACGACTGAAGGCGGTGCTCCACCATGGCCACAGTCAAATGACTGAAACAATCAAAAGAGCAAAAGAGTAACTTAGAAATAACAAGCACAGTTTTTATCATCATTGATTTAATATACACTTTCCCATGCTAGCATGGGTCAGACAGAATTTGTTGAGGCAGATTTTCTACAACTGGATGCCCTTCTTGTTGCCAGCCCTCACCTGTTTCCAGGTAAAGTAATATTTCATCATGACCAGACATGTTTCCATAATGGTAATAATTGTTTATAACCATCACGCTATGTCAAGGCTAGGAAGCAGTAACACACACATATTACAAATCTATGTGTAAATATGTGTGTGTGTGTGTGTGTG
>NC_068981.1:73006266-73019596 GCF_001194135.2 Octopus bimaculoides | reverse complement strand
TATATACGTACATGTATATACATACCTACATCTACATGTATATATAGATGTATATCTAGGTACAGGACGTTGCAAAAAAACGTGGACAAAATGATAAACAGAGTACAGAAAATACACAGGCCACATAGAGAGCATTTCCTTCATCAGCTGCCACCACACACACACACACACACACACACATTACAAATTTATACATGTAAATATATACAGAGGTAAAAAATTAATGAGTGTGTGCATAACATAATATATATATGCACACACACACACACATATGTATAGAGTGTTTGAAGTATTGTACAGATATTGTAAACTAAGAAGAAAGAGGCAGTCAGAATTTTGGATACTTCTTTATTAGCGCTTTCATTCATTCAATTGAACAAACGAAAGCGCTAATAAAGAATTATTCAAAACTCTGACTGCCTCCTTCTTCTTAACACACACACATATATATATATATATATATATATATATATATATAGTGTGTCTCTTTCACTTTCCATCTACCAAATCCACTCACAAGGTTTTAACTGACTCTGGGCTATAATAGAAAATACTTGCACCAGGTGCCACACAGTGGGACTGAACCTGAAACCATGTGGTTGGGAAACACATTTCTTACCACTCAGTCACACCTGCACCTATCACCTTTTTTTCAAGAGTACTAAATAAAATGGCCAGCATCTGATAACAAAGAATGGACAATGCCCTTATTTCACAAATCCTAATTACAAAGTATAGAGTCACATAAAAATCAATATTATTTTATCTGAAAACTATTAAAGACAAACAAACTGAGCACCTTTAAATTATATATAAAAAAGAAAGTAACAAAAACAATAACACAAACATATGCTTACTCTGAAACCAATAATCACCAGAATACAAGCTAACTAGAATGATGATATTAGCAATATGATATCAGTAATAATATCAATATAATGATGCTATTAAAAATATCAGCAACTTCCTTCATTGCCTTTTTAACTATCTTTTATCTTTTATTTGTTTCAGTCACTAGACTGTGGTAATGCTGTACTTTTTTTTTTTTTTTAAAGCCTGGTACTTTATTAGTCTATTTTGCTGAACCGCTAAGTTATGGGGATGTAAGCAAACCAACATCAGTTGTCATGCAGTGGAAGGGGGACAAACAAATACACACACAGACAAATCAAAAACAAAAACAAAAGTAAAAAGGACATATACAGTGAATGTATTAAGTTGATGCTCAGTTTTAAGATGGTAAAAAAAGAGAGGGTTGTGACATTTCAAGCCAGAAAAAGGAAAGAGGAAAGGTCAAGAGAGAAGGAAAAGAATAGCCCAAGAATAGCACGTGTTGTCTAGTAAATCCACCCACAAGGCTATGGTCAGCCCAAGACTATAGTAGAGGACACTTACCCAAGATGCCATGCAGTAGGACTGAACCCAGAGCCATGTCGTTGGGAAACTTCTTACAACATGGGTGCATCTGTGCCTATAGTTATATTATATTTAGAATCTTTAACCTATTTGATACCAACTCTGATTCTATAATACAAACTTTGTTTTAATCTGATTTAAATTAAAACTTTCCAACAGACTTTTATTAATTTATGTTTTAAACATCACATTAATATTGACAAAATTATTTTACTAAATTCTCCATTATTTTCAAACTTAATTGAAATAAAGGAAATGCATTTCAACAGAAATATGGTAATCAAAGGGTCAACCTAAAGAATTTAATTCTTTGAACTCTTGAAGCTGTGTAAAGATAAAGATCTGATAGCCGAATAAAGATACAGAAATGAATGAATGGAAGAGGTGGGTATTGGACATAAGGATAGACAAATACACAGATGAATACTGACACATTGACATATAGCTATATAGATAGTGATAGAGATAATGAATAAGAAATAAAACTAACAGATATAACTCATCTATAATCTATGGTTTAAAGTAAAAGAGTATTGATTTCATAAAGATGTTATCTTCAACAAAAGTAAATGTTCTTTTTGACACTTTTACCATTCAATTCTCTGAGAGAATTTTATTGGCAAATCAATATTGCACCGTGTATTTTACATTGTAGAAAGCTGCAAAACTTTTATTGGTCAGACATAACTCATTGTCATAACTGATCTCTGTATTTATCATCTGTATCTAAAACAGGAAACAAACACTTGCACCTAGAAGAACAATTGATCTTGCAGCTATTTTTGTGTTCATGGTGTTTACTTTATGCCTGTCTAGACCACATAAAGGTATGGGTGTGTAAAGAGAGGGTTATTGGTTATTGAACAAGAATTGTAGCCAAGTCCTAATCTGTTGCTAACAAGTCAAGATGTTTGCTTCATAGTGTTCTTTTGTTGTTGTTTCAGAAAAGTGTCTGGGGATTCATTCTATGCTTTGAGTAAATTTAAGAATAGTTAATTCCTTGCTATACAACAGCATGAATTGTTGAGAAATATCCCTTATCATCATCATCATCATCATCATCGTTTAACGTCCGCTTTCCATGCTAGCATGGGTTGGACGATTTGACTGAGGACTGGTGAAACCGGATGGCAACACCAGGCTCCAATCTAATTTGGCAGAGTTTCTACAGCTGGATGCCCTTCCTAATGCCAACCACTCAGAGAGTGTAGTATATATATATATATAAGAGAATGAATAGATGGATGGATGAACAGGTCGACAGATACAGAGGTGCATGGCTGCATGCCCAAATGGACTGACAGATAGATAGCCTGTGATTTTAAGCACCAATGAATAGTATTGCATAAAAGCATCACATGTTCATTTAGCTACATCAGGGAATTAGTACTGTCTTTCAGACAGGGAGAGGTCGGGGAGGGGGGGGGTAGATTATATATCCAAACCTAATGCATCATCTAGATAGAATGTTGGCTGACTGGACTTATCAGTGGACTGAGAAGTGGTGGATAATAGTAGAATGGTTTTAAATTGAGGAGATGGTCAGGGGAAGAGACAGAAAGATGTAGATAGACAGTAAGAGAGAGAGAGAGACAAGAGACAAAAATTAATAAATATAGTTAATCTTTAACCAAATTAAGGTGCTAGACAACATGGTTATGAGTTCATACTTGACAGCTAAAGCCAGTGTTGTGCTCTTGAGCAAGACACACAACTCAGCTTGTTCCAAATTGCCTGTCTGATAAAATACAGATTCCACAACTGGTTTCATAATTGCTTAGTTAATGGTACACATTCTTTGTTTAATATCCATTTTTCCATGCTAGCATCAGTTTGGGGCTGTATTTTATGGGTAAATAGCCTCCTTCTTTCTTTCAAGATAAATAAAATAAGTACCATTTCAGCACTGGGTGTCTATGCAAATGACTAGCCCCTTCCCCTAAAAGCTTAAGGATTTGTGCCTTTAGTAGTATGGATTATCATTATTATTATTATTTTTATTTTTATAGGCAGTGAGCTAGCAGAATCATTAGCATACTGGGCAAAATAATTAATGGCATTTCTTCTGGCTTTACATTCTGAGTTCAAATTCCGTTAAGGTGGTCATTGCCTTTCATCCTTTTGAAGTCGATAAATTAAGTACCAGTCAAGTACTGGGGGCAATGTGATCGACTATCTCCTGCATACCATCAAAGTGACACCAGAGTACAAATATACAAAGCCCAGTATGCTCATCACGACTACTCGTCTAATAAGAGTACACCAGACACATGCATAACAACCATTTGTGCACGACATGGTGACCTTGTATTGAAATGAATAGTGCATGATCTTGCAGGTGAGGTCCAGTTAGAATTATCTTCACATTGAGTAGCCCATCCTGCTCAAAAGGTCCCTGAATGAGGGCTGTTTAAGGATGATGACCGAAACATCCAAGTTTCCAGACATGAATTAATCAAACCCCAAAGAATCCCTCTCAACACATGGCTATGATAGTCCTCCACTACTATTGCTCATGGTCAGAGATGTACATATCGTCAGCCACTAAAGGACATGCTCAAACAACTGACAAGCAAATCCTGTGGTATTCAGCAGAATATTTGGTGCAGCCCATCTTTTAAACCAAGACAAAACATGTACATGATAACACTTTCAATCAGTTAAGATCAGAAGCCATGAAAGCTACTGCCTGGTACTGCATCAGGGCATTTATTATTATTATTATTATTATCATTATCAGCAGCAGCAGCAGTAAGCTGCCAGAATTGTTAGGGCATTGGACATTCCTTGTTTGCATGGGCCAGACAGAATTTGTAGAGGTAGATTTTATACAGTAAGAAGCCCTTACTGTCACCAGACCTCACCTGTCTCCAAGAAAAGTAACATTTCTTCACGGCTGGGCATGTTTTTTGCAGAAAACATGCCCAGTCCTTTTTTCCAACTGGAAATGAGGGCCTCTGCTTGTATGAAGTGATGCTCATTTATAACTATGCAATAATATCAAGACAAAGCAACACAAGCAGAGGCTATATACATGCATATATATGGCAGGCTTTCAGTTTCTGTCTACCAAAGTCACTCACAAGGCATTGGTCAGCCTAATGATATAGTTCAAGACACTTGTTCAAGGTATCATGCAGTGGAACTGAACCCAAAACCATGTGCTTCAGAACTTAACTTAACCACACAGCCATGTTTACATCTTGTATGACTAATAATTTTACAGCAATTATACAAGGCGGGTCAAAAGTCATGCACCAAGATAAAAATTTTTTTATATATATTGCATGTTTCAAAAGTAACATTTTAATTATAAGATGCTGACAGTTTTCGTGCATGACTTTTGGCCCAGTCTATATATTTGTTGAATAAGTAATCAATGACAACAGAAATTTTTCCAAATGCATCACTAATATTGTTAAGCCTCAGATTAGCTCTGGATTCAAGAACAATAATGGCCAGTAAAACCAATATTAATCTTATTGGCAGGGTGTGATTGAGGGAATTTGGATGCTATTTCTAACAAGTCAAGTAACTGCAAACAGGCTCCATCAGTGACACATGTATCTAAGGAAGACATGGAAAAAACATGCACACTTAAGAGAATTGCATCCTCACAGAATGTTGTAAAAGGAAATATGTAGAATACAGTCGTTTTACTAATATACTGAACCCCCATACTAACTTGGTAACACAGGAGAAAAATCATGATAGGATCTGTGATGATGACAATATCAATTTGAATGTGCACAAACATTTACCTTGTTGGGATTGCTTTTCTTCAGATTTTTTTTTTTTTTTCTGAAATGAAACAATAAACAACAGTTAAATCTATGCAAAATGTACAAGCCCGGTGTTCTAGGACAGGGGAAAAGTAAACTCTATTTGCTTTACTCTACAAAGCTATATATCATCATCATCATCATTTAACATTTGTCTTCCCAGCTGGCATGTAATGGCTAGTTTGACAAGATCTGAGGAGCTGGAGGACTGTACCAAGCTGCAATGTCTGCTTTAGCATTGGTTTCTACAACTGGATACCAATCATAACACCAAACAAATGGCAGGTATTTTTATAAATATTAATCAATGGCTAGTCTTATGACAATGAGAATGGACAATGAAATCTCTGTTTCAGCAGCTTGCATACATATACAAATTAGCAAACCTCCCTAAATTACTAAATTGTTCTTGCACTGAAGAAACAACATAACAAAAAGCATATGTCTTCTATTGATTTGAGCAACAAAGAGTAGTGGATACATTGGATATATTTAACTGCATATGGCTCATACATTTGATTAACATCATTTTTTTCCATGCTAGCATAGGTTTGGACAGAGAGTTATTTGAAGCAGGATGTCTTTCCTCTCGTCAATCCATAAGTTTTTTCAAGTGAGGGATTTTTTTTACTGCAAACGTCTTCAAAAGCCCAGAGCACTTGTCACTAAGTACTGCTTAGAAACATTTGCAGAATATATGCACATTTACACACATAAATATATAATCATACATGTATGTTTATATACAAGAGGCTTCCTGTAGTTTCTGTTTACCAAATTCCCTCACATGAGATTGGTCAGTACGGTGCTATGGCTGGAAAAGAAACCATAACCAAAGTACTGCGGTGCTGCATAGTATTACAGAATCCAAAACCACATGGTTGAGAAGAGAACTTCTGAACCACCCAGGCATGTCTGCTTCTACTTTTCAGAAAATTGTAATAGTGATAGAAGAGATACAGAGCACAAAACTTTAGGCCAGAACTCGGAGAGTATTACTGAAAAAGTTTGTCCATCAAGGGTTATAGCCATATGCACTTCATAAGTACTGTTTCACACCTTATGTGAGTGTAGTAGTTTGGTTTAAACATATTTATGCTTTACATAGGCAAGTAACTATTCAGAGATGAAATATTTGGGAACCATGGAAAGTAATGCTACCTTTGCTATGAGCAGCAGCTCAACGTGCAAAGAAAACTGAAATAGCACAAGTACCTTGTTAGCGAGAGGAAGGGTATCCAGTTGCATTATGTCTTCTCCAAGTCATGTTAATATGAATAAAGCAGACTTAATGATGACGGTGATTAAATTAATGCAATATGGCTTAGTTAAAAGATGCAGGACCTCTGAGAGTGGCGAGATAAAAAGTGGAAAGAAATAGTGACTGGTGAGTTACTGCAGTAATAAATACCGTATTAAGATATCAAGTTATCTTCTAATCTGGTCTGAATGTTTGCAACACAGTGGATTCCATTAAAACACAAGGGCCAGACAGAAGTATTAAACAGAGCAACAGATCATGTCCATATACAGTTCATCTAACTAACTTACACACAGTTGTCACCTTCCCAATTTCACTCACAAATCTTAGGTCAACCAAAGGCTATGGTAAACAAAAACATTTAACCAAAGTTTTGCCCAGTAAAAATGAACCTGGAACCACAGTATGGTAATGTAAACTTCTTAACAATATGGCCATTTCCGTGGTTGTTGAACACACACACATCATTTCAAAAGTGTTGTGGACCACTGGCAATGAATGAAGGAAGTAGAATCCCTCCCTAAATAAAAACATCATAATTTAACATCTGCTTTCCAAGCTGGCATGGATTAGACAATTTGACAGGGACTGGCCAAACAGAAGACTGCACCAAGCTTCACTATCTGTTTTTATAGGGTTTTTATGGCTAGATGCTCTTCCTAACACTGACCACCTTACAGAGTGGATCAACAGGATCAATTAGGCAGGAGGCGCTACATATAATGCACTAGGTATGTAGCGAATGGAAATAGATACTCCAGCAACAGCCAATGCTACTGGAAAATGATATCTAGCAAGGGCAAAGCAGATATAGTTTCACAGATCTAAGAAATATATTGTGAAACACTTACATCTTTGTCTGTTGTCAAATTTTCTTGGTTCTTCTTTGGATCACTGGATGTGGAATCCACATCCTCTTCTAATGGCTCAACTTTTTGTCGCTTGGAAGTTCCATTACAAGAACTTGATGACTCTTCTCCAATAATTTTACGTTTTGGAGTAGAATTAGGTCCAACTGTTTTCCGAGCTGAAAGATAGATGGATAGATATAAACATATATATCTGTATATGCTATCATTGTTTACACAACACAATTTCATTTATTTTTCATTCATTTCAATCGTTCAACAGTGGGCATGCTGGGGCGCTACCTTGAAGGGTTTTAGTTGAACAAATCAATCCCCAGTACTTATTTTTTTTTTGAAGCCTGACTCTTATTCTATCAGTTCCTTATGTTGAACTGCTAAGTTACAGGAATGTACACAAACCAACACCAGTTGTCAAGCAATGGTGGTGGTTGGGGCAAAGCTGTGAGCAACACAACATCATCTTCACTGGAGGCACACCCAAAAGCCACCTCAATTTGGGGGAGTTTGGTTTTATGATGTCCATGTCATATCTTACAACCGTTAGTGTTCACAAAACACTGAGCATCAGTCATGATATCAGTATTTTGATACCCTGCACAAATCAACATAAGACAGGTAATTCTTTTCAATATTCAGGTGGCTTAAAGTCCTCCATGTCAGTTAGTTTTATCTCAACTTTAATCTTTATGCTTTCCAACACTGATGACTGTTCACCAATACATTAAGCTGTTCCTAAAAAAAGGAAACAAAAATTCATCAAATTTAGCCCAAACATGCTGTATGTTTCAGTTTATGTAACGGTTAGGAGAAGGCAGCTGACTTTCTGGGAGAGCTACCTACAATAATAAAGTGATGTACTTTGTAGCTGCAAAGGCTTCTTTTCCAACTACTTTTAAGTCATAAAATTATTTAATAAGATGACATTGGAGATGACACTAGAACATGATGCCATCAGCTGACAACATCAGGTTCTGTCTAACCATCTAATCAATGCTAGCATGAAAGATAGATATTAAGTGATGGTGATGATGATAATGGTAATGCCAACAGCAACAATGATTATGAATGATGATGATGAGAACAACAACAATGTAAGTCAGATAAATATCTGTACCTGTTTTTCTTTTAGGAATACCAAATGGAGATTTTTTTGGTGTGATGGTTGTAGAATCAATACTAGTACCAGCCTTAGCAGAAGGGCTAGTCTCCGATGATGTCTCCTTTGGTGACGGTGAACTTTCTGGAGAACTAGAGTCTTCTGTTTTGATTTTGTTATCTTTATTAGACTTTTTAGGCTACAAAAGATGAAAATGAAAATGAAGTGCAATATGATCCAAAAGTCCACTAAAGAGAGGTTGATTGCTACATGACAAGGTAAGATAATTACAGAGCTATAGGTTAAAAAATATAGCAGTTACAAAAAGAAATGGTGGAAACAAATTAAATAGTTGTTACTGCAAAATACAAAGTATTGAAGGCTGATTTCAAAATGTTGAACCTTAGGAAGGGGATAACAGAGGATTAAGATATGTGGCACATTGCAGTACTTGAGGAGACCTGCCCACCACAACAGAATTGAGATCCTAAAACCAAGATGCCATGTAAAAAGCATTGGTGTGGGTGCTGGTGCCATGTAAAAAGCACTGATGATGGTGTCATGGTGTCATGTAATAAGCACCCAGTACACTCAGTGAAGTGGTTGGTATTAGGAAGGGTATCCAGCCATAGAAACCAAAGCCAGACTATGGAAATTGGTGCAACCTCTAGTCTTGCCAGGTCTTGTCAAGCTGTCCAACCCAAGTGAGCATGGAAAACAGACATTAAATGTTGATGATGATGATAATGTGACCAACAAATGGTTTCGTACTTCATTGAAATGGAAATATTAGACCAGTCAAGCTATATGTAAGGAGAGTGACGTTGCATGAAGGGATACATGAGAGCATAATGTTTACAGAGGATGATGTTGTATTTATGATAATTATATAAGCTTACAATAGTAAGTCCAAAACTTCAGATGCTTGTTATAACAGAGTAGGTGCCGTGATTCACCAATGTTATCCCAGTGGCACACCATCAAAACTGTCCAGTATGTCAAGATGGTAGTAATCTTTGGAGCCTGGTGTAGCCATCTGGTTCACCAGTCCTCAGTCAAATTGTCCAACCCATGCTAGCATGGAAAGCGGACGGTAAACGATGATGATGATACACATACACAGAAAAACAGATACAAAGATGTATTATGGATGGATGGATGGATACAATCATTTAACAGCCATTTTCCAAGCTGACATGGGTTGGGCAGTTTGACACGAGCTGGCAAGCCAGAAGCCTTGCTTCAGTATGGTTTCTATGGTTAGATGCTCTTCCTAATGCCAACCATTTCACAGAGTGAAGTGAATGCTTCTTATGTGACAGTAGCAGCAATAAGGTCACCAAGTAACTTGCAAGACATGACATCTCAACTGATAAGGAAGGAGTGGTGAGGGAGGTGGCTTTGTGCCAGGTGATGAAAGGATAGAAGTATGATAAGAGTGATAGAAAGAGACATTTTGCTGTAGAGGAGATACATAGCAACCCCAACTGTAAAAGGAAAAGGAGAAACAAGAGAGAATGAGGGGTGTTGGAACATATCCTCAAGTTACAAGAAGTTATATATAAGTGAAGAGGTACAGAATACAGAAATACTTATCTACATACATGCATGCATATACATACACACACATATATGAAAAGTCATATCTTACCTTTTCTTTCAGTCCTTTGGTCTCTGCTGTTTCAGATTCTGACTTATCATCATCATCATCATCATCATCGTCATCACCACTATCAGAAGATTTTCCTTTATCATTGTCATAAACATCACCATTATTGTCCACAGCATCTTCTTTCTTAGGAGATTCGTTTCCACTGCCATCACCAGCTTCTTCTTCATCGCTCTCTATAATACACTTAGTTCTTCTCTTCTTTTTCTGGATAGGACTGTCTGAGCAGTTGTTTACTTTTCGCTGTTCTTTTTTAACTTCCCTGCAGAAATATAAATCTTAGTGAACTAAAAGCTATATATATATATATATATATAATATACAAAGAGACAATGATTCAAATAAATAGATCAAACATTGAGTTTCAATGTCATCCTCATCATTTAATGTCCGCTTTCCATGCTAGCATGGGTTAAAATATATATACATGTATACATATAAAAAGAGAAGGCAGATTTATCTGTTGACTCAATACATATATGTGTGTAAGTCATCTACAAGTCCATAAATCAGGGAAAAAATGCACTTATATATCTACCAATAGAGTGGGCATACTATTCAAAGTGCACAATATTATATATTCATAATGGCCAATCTTACTAATCAGTTTCACACTACTACTTAGCATTCTATTGAATACCTAGCACGAAACCAATTGGTATGATTGGCTGTAATGCATGTATAATACTATACACTTCGGATAAAATATATATATATGTGTGTGTGTGTGTGTACACACACACAGATTTCAGTGTAAATGTACAACCACACAAATATACATGATTAAACTCAAGTTATTCCTAATTAAGGAGTTCTATCTACCAAATCCACTCATAAGATTTGGGGTTGTTTGTTGGCACGAGGCTACAGCAGAAGACAAAAGGTGTCATGCAGTGGGACTGAACCGAAAACCATGTGGTTGAAAAGCAAATTTCTTAACCATACAGCCACACCTTCACTTATATCTTCGATATATTTCTTGTTTACCAAATTCCACTCAAAAAGCATTGGTCAATCTGAAGCTATGTCTGTTTAGTGAACTAACCACACAGCCATGGCTCATACCAATGCATAATCTAAGGTCAGCCCTCATCAAGCAACTTTAATGTCTCAAGCAGTTGTTCTCAACTGAGATCTATATAACCCCTAGGGATGCACACAAGCAAAATAGTACATTGAGATCAACAGTAGTATTTTAAAGGTCTATGAAAGAATTTTGCTTTAGGTATATTTATTGCAAGAAACAGCAAGGTTTCTTTCTCAAATGTTTTTACATAGTTCAACTTACAGGAGATACTGCGTGAAAAACAAAATAGGAATTTAGAAAAGAGCATTTATAAAACTAGTTTTAAACACTAAATGGCTATGGGGGGTCTACCAGAATAAAATAGTAATCAAAGAAGTCCATCGATAAAAAAATGGCTGAGAACCACTGGTTTCAAGCATTCCAGCAATAACCATTCGGTCTAAAGTAAAATATCACAATAGTATGTCTTAATCACAAAGGGTTAAGTTCAAGCTCATATACATAAAAATGGTTTCTTTTTGATTAGACACAAAAGTCAATTTTTTTTGTAAGAGAAAAGAGCAGCTGATCTATCAACCTCAGTATTTTATCAATTATTGTATTGAATTTTTCTTTAGAAGAAAAGTAAAAGAATTTGACAACAAAGTAATGTCACATTCCACTGGTTGCAAATTTAAGACTTTAGCTTCAGATTACTCTAAATAACAGAGTAGAGTGTGAGAGGCCAGATCTAACTGATGATAAAACAGAATATTTTGGGCAGATGTGGCCATTTTAAATACTAAAGGATTAAATTATTCATGCATTGTCTTGCAGTTTCAAGATTTTACAAATGTGATTGTTTATTTTTAGAATGACATTGTAGGGTTGGTATGAGAAGTTGAATTTGGTCAGTTTTGAACATAAAACAGTAGAATATTTGGGCCAGATATGGCCAGTTTAAACGCTAAGGGATTAAGATGCTGGACTACTGACCATATCATCATAAATCTAAGACTATTTACATTTAATATGAACATCTTTTCATTAACCATATGAAACAGAAAAAGTTTTGGGATAAAAGAAATAACATGTCAAAAAAAATAGAATCTGACCTCTTGGAATCTTTTTTTTCTTTAGATTTATCTGCATTGCTTGTTTTACTGCTGTCAGTATCAGATGCACGTAGAGTGTTTTGTGATGCGTTAAAATAGGACCTGTAACAATAGTGTAAGAACACATGAAAATGTTAGTAACATTGTGTATTGCAGAGATAAAGCAAAAATACATGCAATAGTTTGTGTACAGATGCCATTACTGCTATAAGTTAACCAAATATAAAGATCTGGAAATAGAGATAATGAAAATATAGGGACTGAAGACGGAAACAGTCTCAATAATATAACATGTCAGGAATAATTTTAATGTTGACATACATAATTAAACATATATACATGACATATAAGATAGTATGACTATGCATTGCACCCATATTGTGAAGAGTACTGTCAATAGAACAGAAAACACAAGAAGACAGTGCATATCCAAGGTGTACAGAGCTGTGTGCTCTGTTGTGCAATGAAAACATGCAAAAAAAAAACTGATCATCATTTTCATTATTTAACATCTTTTTTCCATGCTGGCATGGGTTGGGCAGTTTGACAGGAGATGGTAAAGCTGAGAACCATACCAGGTTCCATTGTCTGTTTTAGCTTGGTTTCTACAGCTGGATGTCTTTCCTAAGACCAACCACTTTACAGAGTGTACTGGGTGCTTTTTCCATAGCACCAGCAATGACAGAATGCTTACTATTTGTAGCAGGTCAAAAAGGCTGTGTAGAAACTTCCTCCTCTTGATGTTGATATGACATGCATACTGTTCTGAATCCTTAATATCAAAGTTTAGAATACCAATAATTTTCACAAGAGCAGTGTTCTTAGTAGTCACAGATATTCCACACTGCATCCAAAAGCATCACAGTGAAAGACAATATTCATCAATATAATCAACTATAGCAACAAGCTGTGTCTGCTCATCTACACCTGAAAATTCACCACCTCTGTTCTTCTCATTTTTAATATCTTACATAACCAAGCCCCTAAAAACATTTTACTTTTCACAGAACAACAACCTATTCAAACCCCTTTTTGCCCACACTTCATCTCGAATACTGAGCAGCAGAAGTTCCAAACTTAAAATGAATTTACCTATATACTAAAACTAGATGTCAT
>NC_068981.1:73003082-73005821 GCF_001194135.2 Octopus bimaculoides | reverse complement strand
TGTGTGTGTGTGTGTGTGTGTGTGTGTGTGTGTGTGTGTGTTTGTCCCCCCAACATCACTTGACAACCGATGCTGGTGTGTTTATGTCCCCGTAACCTAGCGGTTCGGCAAAAGACACCAATAGAATAAGTACTAGGCTTACAAAGTATAAGTCCTGGGGTCGATTTGCTCGACTAAAGGCGGTGCTCCAGCATGGCCGCAGTCAAATGACTGAAACAAGTAAAAGAGTAAATAACAAAACTAGAATAGAAAAAGTGAACATGCTGAAACTTATTTTCTTACATTTATAAAATGTCACATAAATGAAGAAAACAGAGTTCTGGTAACTAATAAACTATTTTTAGTGGCACTATTAGCGTTATTGAGGAGCTTTCAATAAACCAAAATCGTTTTGATTGTAACATGGTAGAAGGGTCCAGATGGACTATATGTAATCTGAACCTTTCCCCACTTATTATTCTTTTTTTTTACGGAATCCCACGTTTTAGGCTATGGAGATTCCGATTCTGAAAAAATATTTTCAAAAATCTCAATTTCAAAATTTCGATTCCCCCCCCCACACCGGTTTTTATATAGATCCACAGGGTAAACCTAACCCTAACTCAAACCTTAACCCTGACCGTAACTCTGACCCTAGCCCTAACATTAGTTTTGTGAGATTTGGCTGTTATTTCTAGCATGTAAATAGCCTGCTTGGTGGGGGGGGGATTGAAATTTTTCAAACAATTTTTTTTCAGAATCGGAATCTCCATAGCCTAAAACGTGGGATCCGTAAAAAAAATTAATAAATAAGTGGGGGGAAGGTTCAGATTACATATAATCCGTCTCTACCGTGTGGCAATAACCAGGTCGCAGTTAGTGGGACGAAAATTTTGAAACCTCATGAATTATTAAATTAAAAAGTAAATTTGATAGTTGTGTGTTATTAAATGACTTTTCCAAGATGTAGCTACTTCAAATACAGTCTCGGATGAAGTGACTTACTAGAAAATTACGGCTCCGTAAAAAGTTTTCTGAGTTATTGACACATTTTAGTTTCACAACCAACAACACTGCCCTGTACAATGGCATTAAATTACCAACGACACTCGTTCGGCAAAGGACCACAACTGCAAAGAACTGAACTTCGTGTCTTTCAGTGCCTCCCGCAAAAACACGGCATTCTTGGCCTGAAGCAACATAATCGCGTAGAACGGTTTGGATTCCCAAATAAAAAAATCTTAATTACGTTGCTAATACTCTTGAGAAATGCATGAAAATCACACAACTTCATCATTGTTTCCACTAACTCTATAGATTTATGGTTTAAATATGAAACAAACTCGACATATTCTCTCCAGTGCATGAATTGAGGTGGCTTTTCCAGTATGTTTTCTTCACTCTTGTCGCTACATCACTCATTGGTGTATAAAACGTAGGTCTGTTCGTATTCGAATACATCATTAAGTGATGGAACACCAAAATTTTTGAAAGATAACATATACCAGAGAAGTTTTCAAAAGACTATGGTGTATGTTAAAAATAACAGGTGCCAAAATAAATATTTACAACTATCTAGGTAAGAGTTAACATTTCAGTTGTTTATAAGTTATATCCGTTCGAAGCAGAACCGAAAGATCCACTGAAGTTTAGCTGCAAAAATGTTCGAATTAAAAACAATGACGATCAAGTATTTTCTTTTGAAAATTTTCTAAAGAGAATGTTTACATTGTCAGAAATATTATATATTTATAATCCTAGTTTTCTAACAAAACAACTAATATTTAGTAGTGTTAATAAAACACAGCATTTAAACTCTTTATGTTAGTGATAACAATATATATTACATAGATATATACATACGTAATAAACGCCTGCATGTTTCCTTAATAATATTGTCAATCAATCCAGATTCAATAAAAAGCAAACAGCTGAGACGTTTCACACATAGAAAGGGTTACAAACAAGGATTCTCGAGCTGAAAATTCGCGCCAACTCCATGAAATGTGATAAACTATTTTACTAGGCAAAAGATTTATTTCAAGGGAAGCAACTAAGATAAAGTTTCAGTAGTTTCAATTTTGACCAAGTGAATAAATATTTCTTTTAAGAAAACTGTTTATTTTCTGATAAGGAACAAATAGTCTTCCACAATAATTTTATCGTGAGAAAATGTATATATATATATATTATATATATTTATTTTCTGTTAGTTAATAATTAACTCCGACAAAATAAATTGGTTAATAGATACCAGGGTAGCAAAGATCACAAAATGACTGTGGTGTAACTCCTGTTTATGAGGTAGAAACTCCCTGTTATTTTGGGTTTTTGAATAAATATAAAAATTTAATAAATGGAGTAATACGCATATGTTTTATGAATTCTTTTATGTCGGAAATAAAAGAATTCACTTGAGATATGCGTATTACTCCATTTATTAAATGTATATATATATAATTCATTAAGAGTCAGTTTCAATCTTGCTTGCTTGGGTCACCGGGAAACTGAGTCTTCCAGCAAAAGAGTTTTGTATCGTGGGTTGGAAAGCTTTGACTGCTATTTATTGCACGTCCTGCTAACACGTAACAAGTATTTCGGGTCCATCATCGCAAATAGCTGTTACGTGGTAGCAGGGTGTGCTAGAAATAGCAGCTAAATCTTTGAAGGGGAAAACCGTAGAGGAGTAGGGGCCGAAACCGGACGTGGTTCCTCCTGATGATGTCTTGAGCTAACAGGATCCTATAAAGGAGCTGTTGT
>NC_068981.1:72998799-73002410 GCF_001194135.2 Octopus bimaculoides | reverse complement strand
TTTCAGGCATTTGACTGCGGCCATGCTAGAGCACCGCCTTGAGGGATTTTAGTCAAACAAATCAATCCCAAGACTTATTTATTTTTTCAGCCTAGTACTTATCTTTATCAGTTTTTACGGGGACATAAACACACTAACACCGGTTGTCAAGCGGTAATGGGGACAAACAGATACAAAGTCTCACACACACACACACACACACACATATATATATATATATATATATATATATATATATATATACAAAGGACTTCTCTTAGTTTCCGCCTACCAAATCCACTCGCGAGGCTCTGGTCGGCCCGAGACTATAGTAGGAGGCATTTGACCAACGTCTCATGCAGTGGGACTGAACCTGGAACCATATGGTTGAGAAGTAAGCTTCTTACCACACAGCTACGACTGGCTTCATTCAGTTTTCGTCTATCAAATCCATTCACAAAGGCTTTAGTTGGCTTGCGAGCTATAGTAGAAGACATTTATTCAGAGTGCCATGCAGTGGGACCGAATCCGATATCATATATGGAGATCCACGCGCGAACATACGAGCGGGCGGGCGCGTACACACACACATACAAACGCAAACGTTCATTGTCAATGAACGATGTAAGGGAGATAATTATAAATTTGTGTGTGGTGAGTTGTTTCCCTATATGTATACACATAAACACATATACACCCCTCTATGCATACATATAAGCACGCACTCTGATATTACACATTCATCGCAACAAACTCACCTCATTTCTTTTGACCTTTCACATTTCATAGCATCCAGTATCCATGACTTGTTGGTGTGAAGTTCTGCAGTTTTCTCACAAACACCATAAAATCTAAACACCAAACATCCTCAGCTGTATTAAAAATGGAAAATTAGCAAAGACTCACTTCCCAGCATATTTCAGCTACCAACTCACAGGCACACTATTTTCTCTCTTTTTCATCCACTACAATGACCTCTGTTCCTCTGAATTAGATATTTTCATATTCTTTGCAGCTTGGCTCACCAATCTCTTCTCTTCTCATCACTTTTATTGTGTCATGGTGCCAAGATCCTGAATTAAACTCTTTGCACATATCCTCTTCCACAATTTTCTCACTACCCACTTTTTTTCTCCCCCAACAGGCATCAATTCACAAGCTCAACATCAACCATATCAATGTTACTAGTTGTTTGGCAGCTCCTGTCAAGACTGTAATCATTGTCTCTTTTTCCATGGCTAAATTATTTAAAAAAAAAAAAAACATTACTGCACATTGCTAAATAAAAGAACGACAGAAAATTTTTCCAGTAAAAGAATTTAAATAAATTTTTAATGATAAAAGAAAATTTAATGTAGAGTTGTATAGTTTAATCACTTCATGTTAAGAGGAGAGAAGTTTGGAATTATCACTGATCTCATTCCAAAGTACTCAAAGTACCAAAGCATTGTTGCACACATTGCTGATAATTTGATAACACAGTTATTTGTTGATAGAAATGTTATCTTTACTTCTATTTCTGTTTACCAATTGCCTGAGATCACTTCTCGTTCCATAAACACTTCCTGTTTTAAAGTCTTCATATTCAAATTAAAGCCTTCCATTATAATCATATGTAAGAGCATTTTTGCGAAGTTCTGCTCCAAACATCAGCTGAATAACGAAACTGATTTTACTAAATTAGTCCAAAATTATATTTTCAAAATTTATTAAATACATATATATATTAAACATAAGGATAAAAACTGTATAAGATTTTATCAAGTAGCCAGTGTGTAAAACCAATTAATGCAAAAAAATTAATACTAAGTATATGATTTTTTAAAAATATATTATTATATTAAGGACTATTACTATAAGTAAAGCCACATGCTGGAAAGGGATGCTAAAGTCAGACTACTTTATCCAAAGTAGTTTGACTTTAGTGTCCCTTTCTAACATGTGGCTTTACTTATAGTAACAACCCTTAGTGTAATAATGTATCTATATATATATATATATATTTCATTTGCAATATAGCCAATGAAAGATGAAATAATATCAACCACAAAGCTGTTTCCTTTGTTACATCAGTTCATTGTCCAATGGCATACATTGAGGTTGGTATTTATAATATCCACTATTTTCAAGCACAGCATCAGGTCCACAGATCCACGGATCAGCTGTCACATTTTGCCAATGGTGTAACAAACTCTTTAGAGAATTTAGTGTAGTTTTGAACTCAGGCTTGTATGCAACATTAACAAGCTCGGCTGTATCATTCCGGAGATCATAAAGCTCCCACTGATCCCTGTAATAATACTGGTGTAGAGTTTTTGACCATTCAGTCGGTAGCTTTGATCTTGTCCGATTCAGTATGTCCAGAAAAGTTGAAGACAAATAGAAATCTTGGTCAATAGGATATGGCATTTTGTAGTTGAGATTATGTATCAGCTTGTAATTTGAAGTACGAACAGATCTCATAGGATAATACATAGTGACTTCATGAAGGTTGTGACTGCTATACACCGCTGATATTTCTTTTGTGTGTTGATTAATATTACTTTCAGATTTATAGTGTAACAATGGTAACAGAGATTTCCCAGTCAATTTGACATGATTTCTGAACAGCCTGTAGTGAGGATATGGAATCTGGAACCAATCCAATACAGTAGGTACGATATCCAAAAGAGAAACAAATGAGTCACTTGTCTGAAAATGTAAAAGATAAAAATGCGAAATATGTGAATATATTTTTTGAAATAAAGGAATATATATAATATATAGAAATAATTAGGAATATCTTCAGCACTAATTTCTAAAAGTTAATTGATTAGATTTCTAAAAGTTAACTGACTCAAGTGCTTAGTTTTAGAAGTTATAAAGCATTAAGTTACAAGTGAAATATTCTTTCAGATGTTGTAGTAGAGTGAGGTTGTTGAGGCCATTCATTTAAATATCATTTCAATAAGTTAATCTCTGTTCTCACCTTCTTGTACTTCAAGGCTACACTCTGATACTATGTTACCACCAACATTATCTCTCTTTATCTCCAGCCCACCCTTATATAATGTGAAGTAGCCATGTATCTCCTCTACAGCAAAATGTCTGTCCTGCTATCATACTTTGGCCTCTCAACACCAGCTATAATGCCACTCCCATTCAGTAGAAGAGTCTATTTTCTGTTGCTTTGTTTTGTCTTGCAAGTTACTTGGCAACCTCATAGTGTTGCTGCCATAAAAAAAAGGCATCCAGCCATAGGAACCACACCAAAGCAGATATTGGGGCTCAATGTATCCCTCTGACTTGTTGGAACCTCTTGAACTGTCAACTCATGTCAGCATGGGGGACAGATATTAAAGGAGGATGATATTTGTTTAAACACTAGGCTTGTTTAAATATTGTAGTGAATCCTTAACCAAATCATGTTAATTCAATTAGCATACTTCATAGATAAATAGGTACACCTGAGTAAGCACATAAATGTGAAACAAGGTGGGAAAAAATAGTACTCAAATACCAGAGGCAGAGTGGTATGCTTTATTATAAAAGCTGCAAAAACATCACAAAAATATTACAAAAAACTGCCACTCAGAGTTTCAGGTTCCTGTTCATCGAGCAGTTGTGATCAAGAATAGAATAAAATTTTTTAT
>NC_068981.1:72990725-72998789 GCF_001194135.2 Octopus bimaculoides | reverse complement strand
GCCACTCAGAGTTTCAGGTTCCTGTTCATCGAGCAGTTGTGATCAAGAATAGAATAAAATTTTTTATTCCATTCTTACAACTGCCTGACAAATGGGAAGGTGAAATTCTGAGTGGTAGTATCTTGTGATATTTTTGTGATGTTTTTACAGCTTTAATAATAAAGTATAGATAAATTGGTATTAAAGTTTTAAAATATGAATGTCTAAAGATTATTTAAATGGTTGTTTATATCTAATATATATTTTGCTGGTGACATGTAAAACACACAGTACACTCTGTGGGGTGGCTGGCATTAGGAAGAGCATCCAGCTGTAGAAACCAAGCCAAAATAGACTGGAGCCTGGTGCTGCACCCCTGCTTACCAGTTTCAGTGAAATTGTCCAGTCCAAGCCAGCATGGAAAATGGAAGCTAAAGGATGATGATGATGATGATGACCCAAAGCTTTGTTGAAAGAAATCATTCCGTTTTAATTTCGTACATGCCATGATTTTACTACTCTAGTTTTACTGTCATAGAGCATCACATTTTTGACAAACATCTTCAATAATTACGGAGATGTACTTGTATAACAAGTGACCTGATCTGAGATCGTGTGCTGGAACGAAAACAATTGCAGCGTGGAAGGTGTTTATAAGCCATTTAAAATAACACACAAAAACCATTAGATTCACTTGAACATTTAAATTTAATTTGCCAAAATATTTTCGTCGCTTTGAGACTGCGACCTGTTCACTGACAAAATTCAGATGCAGCACAGAATTTTGTCAGTGAACAGGTCGTGGTCTCAAAGCAACGAAAATATTTTGACAAATTAAATTTAAATGTTCAAGTGAATCTAATGGTTTTTGTGTGTTATTTTAAATGGCTTATAAACATCTTCCACACTGCAATTATCTTCAATAATGTATTCTTCAAAGAGAAAGAGAAATTCTTGTCATTAAAAATACCTGTAGATTTTAAAATTCCTTTTTGATGAAATCTAGCTACAATGATATATCTGGTTTCCTCTTTAATAATCCTAGTAATACTTTAATATTGTGGAGGTGCAATGGCCAATGGCCCACTGGTTAGGGCAGCAGACTAGCAGTCGTAGGATTGCGGTTTCAATTCCCAGACCAGGCATTGAGAGTGTTTATTGAACAAAAACACTTAAAGCTTTGGCGGTGGGTGGTGGCGAACCCTGCTGTACTCTTCCACCACAGCTTTCTCTCACTCTTTCTTCCTGTTTCTCTTGTACCTGTATTTCAAAGGGCCAGCCTTGTCACACTCTGTGTCATGCTGAATCTTCTTGAGAACTACGTTAAGAGTACACATGTCTGTGGAGTGCTCAGCCACTGGCATGTTAATTTCAAGAGCAGGCTGTTTCATTGATCGAATCAACTGGAACCCTCGTCGGCATAACCAACAGAGTGCTACGACTTAACTATTAAATGCAAAGACAAATAATATTAGGACTTCAAACTTTGAATTTTCCACCTGAACTGCAGCATAATCTGTTTTATTAAAGTGTTATAGATTTCATTATTAACTTTAATTAAGGTAGTGAGCTGGCAGCTCATTAGCAGATCATTAGCAGGACAAAATGCTTAGCAGCAGTTTTTCTGGCTTTATGTTCTGAGTTTAAATTCCACCAAAGTTGACTTTGGCTTCAATCTATTTTGGGGATGAAATAAGTACCAGTTAAACATTGAGATTGATTTAATCAATTAGTTCCCTCCCACAAAATTTCAGAACTTGTGCCTATAGTAGAAAGGCTTGTTAACTTTAATTAAGTATAATATCATTGATTTCATTTAACTCTTTTTTTGTTACCAATTTGCCTGAGACTGCCATACTTCTACAATACGTAACCTCATATTTTAAAGGCTTCATATATAAATTAAGACCATCCATCATAACTGTCATAAGAACCTTTTATAATATTATGTTCCAAATACCATCTTAAGGAAAATTTATTATTTATTTTTTGTACTCAAGAAGACCCATACTCCACAGTAGAAATGTTGAGACCGCCCCCCCCCCCTGGTGGTAAGGATTGACCTGCAAGAGTCCTGTGCCAGTACCATGTAAAAAGCACTCATGGCAGTGCCACATAAAAGTATCCGTGTGGTTCCACATAAAAGCATCCTTGCATTGCCACATAAAAGTACCCAGTACACCCTGTAAAGTGGTTAGCATTAGGAAGAGCATCAAGCCATAGAAACCATGCCAAATCAGACTGGAGCCTGGTGCAGCTCTCCAACTCTGGTCAAACCATCCAACCTATGCCAGCATGGACAATCGACGTTAAGTGATGATGATGATGAGGAGGAGGAGGAGGAGGAGGATGATTCAGCAAATCTTTCCAGGTTCTTGATTATTTTTAAAATCAATTAAAACACATATACAGTGTATATCAAGTAGAAATATGGCTAAAACAAAGTTATTGGAAACTTAATGGTTAATAACTTACTTGGCCCCATTTCTGATGGTGTAAAGGTGAAGAAATCAAAAATGGCTCTGCTATACCAGGATCATAAAGGTTTGTTCTGCCATTAGGAAATGGGATACCATTATCAGATGTGTACAAAACAAGAGTGTCATTGAGATGTCCAGCATCATTCAATTCTTTAATTATTAGCCCAATGCCTGTGTAAATTGAATACATTAATATCTATGTTACTTGAAGATTTCTGTTATGAACAAGTACAATTGAAAAATTAAATGTGAATCAGTTCCATTATGAAATATACATATGTAAGTCATACAAAACATCACTTGGAAAATTTATCTTCATATTGTTTATCAATGCTCAGTAAG
The DNA here is from genome assembly GCF_001194135.2 of Octopus bimaculoides. NCBI lineage: Eukaryota > Metazoa > Mollusca > Cephalopoda > Octopoda > Octopodidae > Octopus > Octopus bimaculoides. Next base: position 72,995,988 of record NC_068981.1, on the reverse strand, counting down.
ATGTCACTAGTGTTGTGCTATGTCTTTCAATAAAACCTTTGTACTTTTGATGACCAAATATAACTAGTTCTAAAATAACTATCATGAGTTTTAGAGTTCAAAATTTGCCATGCAGCAGGGTTGTTGCATAATAAATGTGTTTTCTTAGCTTTCTGAGCTCAAATAATTCCAAAAGATTTGAGAAGGTAAACAATAATTCTTCTTGTGTACGATCATTACTCGAAGACAATGACACTCTAATAACTTTAAGATTTACAGAGCTTTATAATTTACATTTGTGTACCCTGTAACCAACTGAATATCAACGGCACCACTTGAAAACTTTGGTTTCATGTAGTTTATCTCACAAATCTTAGCTCTCAAATTTTCACACATGTAATGGTCAGAATTTAGGAGTGAAAACTAACACAACACTTGCTCATTACTCAACATGTATCTTTACCTCATGAGTTACAATCTTGCCAAGATTGATTTCCATGGTTGGTAAAGTAAATGCCAGTTGAATACTGGGTTAGTCTAAGTAACAGTACCTATCCCACCAAATTTGAGATATAAATTATACAGTAAATACTGTATAATTTATATCTTACATATATCTCTTTGAGAAATAAATTATAGAGCATTTCTCCAGCTTACAGAATTGTGATGTGTCATCTCATTCTAATTATTTACAGCTCAATGCAAGGAATAACTTCAAAGTTAGGTAATTAGGCATATGGACCAGTTCTTTCCAGTTTACAAAGACCCCTAGCTAGAAAAAAGCAAAGTTACAGAAGCATCAATGGCAATTGAAAACCAATAACACCAGGGAGAGGAAGGCCTTTCCCCAGGGAAACATGACATAGTGCAGCAAAATCCAAAAGAAAGCAGAGATCCAAATGGTGAGAAGCAGAAAAGACAGTCCAGACTGAGAACAGTAGAGAAAAGTCATCGATAGCCAATGCTCCACATTGAGTAAAGAGCTTCAGTGAAGTAAGACTTGTAAAGCTTTGTAAATTACAAAGGCATTTAAAATCATTCATTACATTAAAAGTTTGCTTACCTTGATCGAGTCGACTAATAGTTGTATACTGTGCAGCTATATCAGCTCGGGCTGCAGGTGTATCGGGTATAAAGTACGGCACTATTACTTCACTAGGGTCATAGTGTATCGGTTTCCAGTCAGGGATAATTCCACTTCCCTTTGTGATTCCATCTCCAAATTTTTCACAGAAAGCACCAAATTGAGGATGGGTATGGCCACAGCGATGAGGATCATGGAAACCAATGTATAGCAGAAATGGTCTTTAAAAAAATCAGAATACATACATATATATTTGTATAGATTCACACACTACAATGGAATATTAAAAAAATATATATATATTGTATACCTAGCCCTAAGCTTATGGTTTTTTATATTTTTCTTCTTTGTTTTTGTTTTTACTCTTTTTGTACTTTACATGATAATCATCACTTAATGAGGAACTAAATTCCATTACATTTAGAAGTGCCATTGCTTTAAAAATCAATAAAAATTATTCAACAATTGCATACTTCAGACACCAGGTCAGAACAAGATATATGAACAGAACATGGTTGTGTAAAGTAAACAAACTTTAGATCAGTTCAAATATGTTTGGAATATATTTGATTTGGTTTCAAAATGATTATTGTGTCATATAAAACATACATCTTTCAGAAATTTGAATATTGATTTCCTAAGAATATTGTTAATAATTTTATTAATAATATAAAAATATATATATATATATATATTTGATTTGTAAAGAGGCCATTTTCATTATGGTTTGCTACGGAAAAAAATTCTTGCTTTAGGCAAAAGGCATTAAAAATACCAGAGTCAGTTCACAGAGCCTCCTATGGACTGATGGCTGAAACACACAATTAGTAAATAAGTTTTACTAATTTCCTATAAGGAAGCTAAGTCTTTCAGTTAGTTGCCCCACTTGGTATCTGGTACTGAGGAGCTAAAAATGTCTGAAATGCTTATCCATAGGGGGCAATTTGAACTGATTTTGATATTTTTTAACATCTTTTGCTTAAAAGAAAGAATTTGTTTCTCTGTGGCAAACTGAAGAGAAGATGCCTTTTTATAGGTCAAATATATCCCAAACATATTTGAACTAATCTAAACTCTGTCTGTCTGTATGCATGTATGTATGTACACATGCATGCATGCATTTACACAGACACACACATACACAAGTACATAAGATCTCAGTATCTATCACTACTCTTAACTCAATATGAGCAGGCAGATTTCCTGCAGCTCTTGATATTGCCAATCAATATCAATTGTTATTTCCTCCATGATTGATAATAGTTCATCAACAGCTACGATGGGATTTTGTTCCACCAGGGTTTGCAGAACATCATCCTCAAACTCTACAGATCTTCCAGGATGAGTTTTGTCTTCTAGGCTGTAGTTTCTGGCTTGGAATTTCTGGAACCACCAATGACACTGGTTTACACTTATTGTCTGAACCCCATATACTGCATTAATACTCTTTGCACTTTCCGTTTCATTGCTGCCTTTATTGAACCCATAAAGCAAAATATAACAAACACGTTCCTTTGTCACTTCCATTTATAGCTTTGAAAAAATAACTCTTCAAAACTTGCACTAAGTATAAGAACAAGATAAAATTACTACTTGCTTTTATAGCAAGTTGATGCAGGTAGTTTATCCCGTCCCCCTCTGACTTTCAGTTCATGCAATTGAAAAACCACATTTTTTATGGGATGACCCAATACATTACATAAAATTCTAATCATACCTAATTTTTCTCCCTGATCACTTCTACCCTGTCATTCATGCTCACTAATATGATACATATACTGGAACATTCTTTCCCCATTTCTTACTAGCTTTCATTAGTCTTCTGCATTCAAGGTCCACATTTCACTGCCATGCACCATTGCTGTCCAAACACAATGATTATTTTTATTGTTGTTGTTGTTGTTATCATCATCATCATCATTACTATTATTGAGTGAGAGAGCAGTGCATGCCATCAAAGTGACACTGGGGTAAAATATACGAAGCCCATTATACCCATCATGACTACCCGTCTGACAAGGGTACACCAGGCACATGCATCACAACCATATGTGCGCGACATGGAGATCTCATATCAAGATAAACAGCGCATGACCTCGCAGGTGGGGCCCAGTTAGAATTTTCTTCAGGTCGAGTAACCCATCCCGCTCATTATTATTATTATTATTATTATTATTATTATTATTACTATTATTAAAACAGCAAACTGGCAGAATCATAAGCACACCAAACAAAATGCTTAGCAGTATTTCTTCTGGGTTTAAGTTCTGAGTTCAAATACCTACAAAGTCAACTTTGTCTTTCATCCTTCTATGGGTGATTAAATAAGTATCAGTTGAACACTGGGGTTAATGTAATAGACCCTCTCCCAAATTTCAGACCTTGTGCCTATAGTAGAAAGGATTATTATTATCATTATTATATGCATGCATATATAAAAGCATACTGACTTGGATCCTGTTTCTGTAAGAAACTGCCTCACAAGTTCTTTGATATGTGTAATATTTCGACCGACTTGCAGAATGGACTCATTCTCTTCGGTTTTAGCATAATCAAAAGGATAAACATATTCAGGTCCAACGTGTTTTTTACCAATTATTCCTATAACAAAGAAAAAGAAACACAATTTTCATCAATAATTAATTTTCATTTCTTTCATAGATTTTTTCCCTCTCTGTATGACTATTGTAAGACCAAGTCACAGCTCAATGTGGACCAGGTTATTAGTTTGTCTTTTACCCTATTACTAATGCTGCTTTTTTTCCAAGTCCATGGTATTGATCTTTCATCTGGCCCAGTCATATGTATTTTTTAAGCTACAGTAATATTGTGTCAAGTGTTTAGCTTGCAATGTTGAATTAAAGCTCTTCAATGGATAAGGCCTTTGAGACAAAATATTGGTTTCAAAATTTTCCACAAGGCCAGCAATTTTGGTGGAGGGGGTAAGTTGATTACATCAACCCCAGTGTTCAACTGATACTTATTTTATTGACATGTGAAAGGATGCAAGGCAAAGTGGACTTCAGTGGAATTAGAACTCAGAATGTAAAGACATGCAAAATGCAGCTAAACATTTTGCCTAGTGTGCTAACAATTCTGCCAAGCTCATCACCTTCCTTGGAGACAAAATATTGCAAGCTGAAGCAAGACTGGTTTCAGGTCCCCAAGGAGGAACTTCTCTCAAAATCCAAGTAGCTGTAAATTATTATCTTTTTGTCTTTTTGGAGGGCCTGCCAGATATTTATAGGCCCTACCAAGGTTCTTCAGGAACATGGACAAATATAATGTGCTGTCTTAAGGTAGAAGTGCACTGGGCAGTTGCCTGGGGAACTCATAAATTTAGGGGTTTAATTCCAATCTATATATGCTGTGACTTGCTGTCAATAAATAAATACTATAGAGTGCAGGGTATTGATTTGCCTGGAGGCATCACAGATCTAGGGACCCAATTTTAATCCCTGTATGCTATGGCTTGCTGTTGTAGCAGAAGTGATTTACACCATCATTATGTGAGATGTTTTCGTTTTGACTTATCTAGGCTTAAATACCCAAATATCAGCTCCACAAAGCCTTTTCATTCCAGCAGGTCACATGACCTTGTGATTAAATGAACCTGTTGTTTGTATTGGTCAGCTTCCAGCTGTCTAATCGCATTGGCGAAACAGTTTATTTTTCCTTACGCGGGAAATTAATCACCAGCTTCCGGTAGCCCTATTCCCTATAAGAACGGCAATTCTCAACTGTTTTAGGTCTTTGGCATGACCACATGCAACTCATCTCTGGCAATGATGTTCTGACACCAACCAGTCTCCGCTTTCATCTCCACCAGACGCCTGTCTACATCATTGCTGTATGAGCACTACACAACCAACAATCTATTTACAAGCTTTTTACTCCCAACTATGTAAAACGCTTTCGGTTTCAAAGCAAAGAACTCTGAAATATCAGTTTCAACCTCATCCCAGCTTGAGAAAGTTATGTCCCCCACCTATTTTCCAAGTTTAGGAACCTTTCCAAGTTGTTGAAGATGATAATGAATAGTTGTATGGTTTGAACTAAGCTTTATTGCCAATTCTTCAGCTGATAATGAAGGATTTTCTTCAAGTAATGCTTCAAAGGGCTTATCATCTTCATCTTCAAGGCTGAAATCTCCACTTCTGAATTTTGCAAACCATCTTCTGCAAGTTCTTTCATTCAAGC
>NC_068981.1:72988148-72990715 GCF_001194135.2 Octopus bimaculoides | reverse complement strand
ACCATCTTCTGCAAGTTCTTTCATTCAAGCATTCTTTCCCATAAACTGAGTGTATGTTTCAAGTCATTTCGGCTGCAGAGTTTCCTTTTTTGTCCTCATAAAGCATTATGTACCTTAAATGCTCTTTGGATACTTCCATGCTCGAAAGGGTTTTAATAAAAAAATTTTAATTCTATTATTCTGTAAAATAATATTTAATTTGTTTAAATGTACACAAATGTATAAAAATAATTTTAAATTCCATTAGACATTCTAAAATACTATTAAATTTCATTCAATTTTAAAAAAGGTAAAATTGGACAGAACTTATGGGATAACCTGATAAGTTATAAGTTGGAAAAACTGATTTGTAGTATCTTTTCCAATTTATTACATTCCGAGTTCAAATTCTGCTGAGGTCAACTTTACTTTTCATCCTGTAAAAGTCAATAAAATAAGTACCAGCTGAACACTGAGGTTACTGTAATTGACTTTACCCAGTCACCTAAAATTGCGGGCCTTGTACCAAAATTTATATCCATTATTTAATCTATAGATACTCTATTTACTTAAAGCTTCTTCAGTTATTAGAATACATCCTCACTTTAACGAAGATGACGTAATAATAATAATCCCTTAATATAATAATGAACAAAGTGTTTTTATATACGTTTGTATATATATATATATATATATATATATATATATATATATATATACATTGTCTAAAATCACACAAAGTAGTATAAATGAAGGGAGAGGAGAGAAAATAGTAATTCAGTGAAGGCGAAGTAGTGAGAGTAATAGCCCTGACTGAGAGGGAGCGAGAAAAAGTAATAGCAATGAGAGAGAGGAAGTGGCAAAGAGTGTGTCATGTATCTTTTGTTTTCCTCTGTCACAACATATGAATGAGAAAGGAAGGGGTGATAAATGAATAATGAAGGAAGGGGTGTAAAAATAAAAACCTGCGTTTCAACTCTGTGTGAGTATATGTGTGCGTGTACAAAGGAAGTATGTGAATGCTTGTATCTCTGATTATTATGTATCCTATTTTGTACCGTATTTATATATAAAATACTACAAATAGCCATCATTTTTGACAGCATGGGGCCAGTTAGTAATAATAATAATAATATAAATATTTTCTCACCTGTCCTTATGTTAGCTTTGCGTAAAATAAGAGGTAAACTTTTGACATCATCAAAAGAATTGAAGTGGTGTATTTTATGGTGAAGTCCATACATGCCATTTTGGTGCTGAGGCAACCCGGTTAGGATTGTAGAACTGTAAGAAAAATATGACATAAAATAAAAACATAATTAAAACATCTATCCAAAGAATATATGTAGCGCAAAGAGTGAATATTGATTATGGAGTTTATAGAACCATGATTAATAAGACAGTTGTCTTCTTATTACCTCCACTTTAGCGAAGGTAGAGGTATTGTTTTCAGCCGTGTTTGTTTGTTTGTTTGTTTGTTTGTTTGTCCATGGACAAGATATCTCAAGAACCGCCAGATAGATTCAGATGAAACTTTCAGGGATGTTTGGACTTGTGACTGGCAGGAACTGATTAGGTTTGGGGATCAATCTAGTGAAGGACAAGGATTCTGGATTATTTTTCTTGTTTTTTTTACTTAATTTTTGAGAGTGGTCGGGTTCATTTTTAATATTCTTGCTTATGAGAGCAGTCGAATTTACTCCAGATATTCTCATTTTAAAACTCATCTCTGGCTAATCATTGAGAGGATGTTGGTGTTGTCTTGGTAGAAATTTGCGCTCTCTGAGTGCTCTTGTTAATTCTAAATTCATATGCCCAACACATCCAACAGCAAGAATTAACAGGCAAGTAAATTAAAGTGATAGAGTTAATAATGATTTTTGGTTTTTTATATTCATTTCAGTCATTAGGTACTGTCTTGATGAATTTTTAGTCAAATGAATCTACCCCAGTACTTTTCTTTTTAAAGCCTGGTACTTATTCTATCAATCCCTTTTGCTGAACCACTAAGTTATGGAGATGTAAACACACCAACACCAGTTGATAAGTGGTGGTGGGGGACAATCACAGACACAGAGGCACACCCATATATGTATATGTATATATATATATATATATATATATATATATATATATATATATATATATACACACACACACATATTAATAGTCAAGACTATTTAAGCATTCTATCTGATCAAATTAATCCTATGGTTGTGGAACTGTTTCCAGAGGGTAACGCAATCTTCCAGGATGATAATGCACTAATTCACACAGCTAAAGTTGTTACTAAATGGCACAAGGAACATTCTAGGGACGTTGAACATCTTATCTGGCCACCACAGTCCCCAGATCTCAATCATCATCATCATCATCATCATCATCGTTTAACGTCCGCTTTCCATGCTAGCATGGGTTGGACGATTTGACTGAGGACTGGTGAAACCGGATGGCAACACCAGGCTCCAGTCTAATTTGGCAGAGTTTCTACAGCTGGATGCCCTTCCTAACGCCAACCACTCAGAGAGTGTAGTGGGTGCTTTTACGTGTCACCCGCACGAAAACGGCCACGCTCGAAATGGTGTCTT
>NC_068981.1:72984047-72986413 GCF_001194135.2 Octopus bimaculoides | reverse complement strand
CTTGATGCCTCTGTAATTATTTGTATCTAAAGCGTCACCTTTACCTTTGTAGCAGTTGACTATGATGCTGCTACACCAGTCATTGGGTATGACTCCTTCGTGTATCACCTGGTTCGTAATACGGGTGACTAGGCTATAGCCAACACTGCCAGATATTTTGAGCTCAATATTATTGAATATTTATGGTGCATTTTAGAAAAACAAGTAAGGAGTCGATATCCTCCACCATCATCACTACAAGAACTGGAGACTGTTTTAGCTGAAGAATGGACAAAAATTCCTTTGGAAACAATTCAAACTTTGTACAAGTCCATACCTCATAGAATTCAAGCTGTAATTACTGCTAAAGGTGACCTTACCCTATATTAAAATAAATTTGTTTGAAATTTTAAAGTGTTTCCATTATTTTGTCCAACCCCTGTAAGTGATTGAATATTCCACAGACTTGTGTACCTTCAAGCAAAATCACTATAACACAGTGAATGCAAAGTTTAGATCTTTAAATTACAATTACAGACACAATCCATCCGATAAGCTTCTTCACAGTTTCTAACTATCCAGTTTCATTCACAAGGTTTTGATTAACCCAAGGCTAGGGTAAAAGATATTTTATCAGATGCCATATAGTGAGATCAAACCTGGGATCTCATGATTGGGAAACAAACCTCTAACCCAACAGTCCTCAAACTTTTTTTTAGACCACAGACCAGTTTCATGCAAGACTTTTTCCCTTGGACTGATGAATCAGATGTGTAGCAAAACACAATAAATTGCACAATATATAATGAAACTATTACACATATAATTCATATACATGACATATAATACATATGTAAGGCAAAAACACCCTGCAAACTACAATAGTCAATAAACTAGAAATCAAAATTTTAAAATTTATTCTTTCTGTGTGGCTTGATACCAAATGATCCATGGCCCTGTGCTGGTCCACAGCTTAATGATTGGGGACCCCTGCTCTAAAACCATTCACTTATGTTACACATGCAAATGTACACATGTGCACACACACATGCACATAGAAACATACATACACATTACACTTTCTCAGTTGAAGATAAAATATTTCATCAAAAACTAGATAACAAAATGTAACTTGAAATGATAGACGTAAACAGGACACTGAAAGGTTGAAGTTTTTGTAGTAAATTAGTGAATGCTTACCGACTTGGAGAGCAGCTGCTGACCGATGCGTAAGCTCTGTTAAAGACCACACTCCGTTTTGCTAATTGATTAAGATTAGGAGTTTTACACACCTTGTTGTTGTATATTTGGCTTTCAAAACCAGCATCATCTCCTGTCAGAAAGTATGAATTAAAATATGTAATATTTGATCAAGGTCTTAGAAATGTATATATATATATATATATATGAATGTGCATAAATTGTCTAAGATACCATAAGTCAGGGAAAAGAGGCACTCTTATATTTGTCAGTAGAGTGGGTATATTATCTGAAATGTATAGTATTAAATATCCATCACAGGAACACCACATTAACAATGCACACTTTCCCCACTTCAAGATAGCTCTTGCTGGTTTCACAGTATATCCAAACAAGGGACATAATTCCTAAACTAATCCCCTGGCCCCTTTTACATTCCACCACCTTTCTCACAGCAATCGTATATATATATATATATTTTGTTTTTAACTTTTCCCTATGGGTTAACGGTTATTTTTCAAAAGAATTTCCGGTAGTTGGATAACTGAAGAGATGTTGGAGTGGACCCCCACCCTGGCATCCGAAACTCGGAGTTTTATCACGGCTACTGAATAAGTGTCACATATATCTACAGATAAATTCCTCTATTTGCATAATATCGAGGTCTCTTTCTTTCTTTTGTTGCCATTCCTGTCAAATATATATATATATAGGTATTTTGGTGCAAACAAGAAAAGTAGAACTCAAGTGCCAACGCACTTGACTTCTCGGACCTTGGGTCACTCTGTTTCTTCTGCTAAATATATATATATGGCTAAGTCAAAATGGTTCTTTGCATTCTTCCTTTCTACTTAGAGAGTTTAAAAATATGTCTTTCTGTTGAAATGTAATTTCAGTAAATTTCTATATCTTTGTGCAGCTGAGGATTGCTCTGCATTTTACATTTGATGTAATGTTCACATTGCTTAATTAAATGGAGTCGCATGAAAGGATCATACTGTTGCTTATTTTGACTTTATATATATATATATGTAAGGGAACGACCGTGCGAACTCAAAAAGGAGAAATGGTGACGAATGGAAAAACAGGACTCCTTTTATTTAAACGCGTCACACGGTCGAACACAAAATATATATATCAAATGATGATATAGATGATATGTTATACGACGATAACATAGATGACCA
>NC_068981.1:72976879-72982889 GCF_001194135.2 Octopus bimaculoides | reverse complement strand
ATATATATATATATATATTCTAGTGGGGTAGGCCGGTTTATAGGGTTACCATGGGTTTCTCGCTCACAAGGGGTGGCGGTAAAGAATATACCTGCCACCAGTTTTCAGCGTAACAAAAACCCTAATCCTAAACACCGGGTGTGCGTATTCTTTACCTTCACCCGAATAAGTATGTATGTAGGTGTGGGAGAAAGCTAAAGTAAACGTCGTATTCGCAACTCGCTTAGTAAATACCCTCTTTGCGTCTACTTTTGTTTATCTTTCTTTTGTTTTATACACACACACATATGTGGGTATGTATTAAAGACATGCATGAGCGAAAGAAGGGAAGGAGAGAAGAGATACAATATGTGTGTATGCGTTTATTGTGTGTGGGCGTGTGAATTGTGAAAAAATAAACAACCAATATTATGTATACACACGCACGCATCATTATGAAAATACAGAGAGGGAGTGACAGACAGAAGGAAGAAATTCGATAAGAAATAACAATGTAAATATTATATCCGTTAACATACCAACAATAACCAAGGCATTTCTCGCCGAAATTACAGCAAAGTTGGCGACCAGCAACAGAGCAATAGAAAACACCAAGTTTCGAGGCGCCATTTCGAGTTTCTAGATTTGGCTTCCGGGGTATCTTAACAGTGATGTAAAAGTTTGTGTGTCAAAGTTTCACATACATTTCAAAATTCATGCCTGCACATTTCCGCATTCTTTACACATACATAGAGGCGCGCACGCTGTCGCAAATAGACACACACGATTACACACACGCACGATCATACACATGCTCGGGCGCACACACACACACACACACACACTCGCGCGCGCGTATGTACAGAAGCTGTTTATTGAGACCACTTTAAGACAAGACATTTAGACAGCAGTGACAGGTTGATAGCATTAAGCAGAGCATGTGTGGGGACCCACTGATAAACGATTGACAACATCATTCGAGACCATAAAAAGTGGTTCCCAGAAAATGTGTGCGTGTATGCGTACACAGCACACTCACACGCTCTCTCTCTCTCTCTCTCTCTCTCACACACACACACACACACGCACGCGCTCACACACACACGCAAACGCACGCACACACACACACACATAGATAAAGACCAATTTAAAAAAAATTCTTATGCGTGAAATTACGTACTTAATTGCATAAATTATCCACATTAAAATACAAATCCCAAACCGAAGAAAACACCATGGGCGAAGAAGAAGAAAAAGGAAAAAACATCAGTTCAATACAAAGTGCGTCAATTAGTCGTACACCACAAGGTTCAACGGAACCTACTGAAGCAATCCAACACGCTCGCGGCATTACTGCGGGTCACGGCGAGGCTAAGGCATTGGAATAGCCAAGCACCCTCACGGGCATCAAATTGACAGTCCGGTAATGCGAGCGGCTAACGCTGACAAGAACTTTCCGCCCAGGATCTAGTCTTTTTCATTTGCAAAATGAGCCCCACTTTAATTTTGCTCAGATTGCTTTCAATTTTGGTGTATCGATGCAACTCTGAATTTTGATTACGATCAACCAATTACTTTACCTCGTAAATTAAATAATCTGATGTTATTTGGAATTAAAGTTTGGAAATTTGGGTAATTTTAGCCAATCAACAGATAGCGAGGCATTAACAGCTTGTTACCATGACAACCGTACATTGTGTTGTGTTTTACCCGATTGTTGTGTTGATTCTTCACACCACAAGAATTACTTCACCTGCGTGTTTTGCTTTCATAAAAATTTATATTTATCAATTAGAATTTTATTATAGATAATTTTCGTCAATTGTCTTCATATTTTACATATTTTTCATATCTAGCAAAAGTTGTTTGCGATGTTTATACAGTTTCTTGGCATTGTGAAGGTGAATGGAATATGTGAACTTAGTACAGATAATCTGACATTATTTTTGAATTCTGCATGCAAAAATATATAAGATACAGGTATTGTTTTCCATGGGACAAATTCTTTGTTGACCAGTGTTATTCTTATCGTAGTTTACAAATCCAAGCATGAAAACGTTACTCAACTTTGAAGTTTTGGAAACAGACACACATGCACTTTTATATTAATGTTGTACACAAATACATGACATGTATACACTATACTGAAATATGCATAAAGTAAACGCAAGCAAATATATTTATATAACAATTTTTTAAAAAAATAATAAAAATCTACAATCAATGAAGAGACAAGAAACAGTAAGATGATATATGTTGATTTTATTAGGTATTTCTGTTTATTTAGAAACCTACAATGAAGGGGTCATTTCACAGAGGCTAAATTATAAATTTCACAGGGTACAACCTTAAAGTTGACATTGCTCCACTAAACACAGAAAATTTCTGTCTCGCTATTGGTTAAAAATACACAGTTTTTTTTTTTTCGATTTTTAAGCATCTGTAACTTTTTCCTCCAATTTTTTCTCCACAACATCATACCTTCATAGCAATTAGATTGGAAAACAATATTATTATAACCAATTTTCAGATTTTTTACTTCCTTTAAAAAAAATGCATATTTTGTGAATGAAAAAAAACTAGATCCGCGGCTCAACCCCTCCAAACGTCTGAAACGCCACAGGCTGGAAGAAATGGTTCACCGACAAGTCACAATACTTAAGGATTTCATTCCATTCGGCTAGAGAAGCAATGGCCTTCCTATTTACCGCAGCATCGAGAATGCAGAAAGATGCACAGAAGTCACAGACTGTGACGTGCCAGATGAAGCACCTACCTCTTCAATATATGTATGTTGGCAGAATTGTTAACACACAGTGCAAAATGCTTAGCAGCATTTCGTCCGTCTTTACGTTCTGAATTAAAATTCTGCCTTTCATCCTTTTGGAATCGACAAAATAAATCACCAGTTGAGCACTGGAGTCGGTGTAATCATTTGGCGACGTAACGACGGGGTGCCAGACCAGTCACTGATGATTTAAAGACTCGTTCAGCTGCACAATATGCAGCAGTTGCGTAGCATTACAACCTTGTGATGGAACAAAGTAGTCATTCTGTTTTTCACCAGAAGAGAAGCGTTGACTGCGTTTGGCTTGCAAGGCGGCTCCTCATTGGTTGCTGGCAAACTGTGTTTCTATTAGATTTGTCAGGACATGTGGTGGAATTCGCAAAGAACTGCTACACACTGCACTGTGAGGTGTTCCTTCATTTGTGAGGGAACTAACTATGTTTCTCTCTGGTATTATTTTCCCATTTGTTTGATTAGAACTGGGCAGAACAAAATTATTTCGGATTTATTATTGAGGAGTATAGTTTGATAGGAAAAAAATTTATTAATACTTTTAATATTTTACGACTAAAAATAACTGTATTAATTTTGAAATAACAATAAGCTTCACAAGACAATCTCTGTCATTCATCCTCTCTCCTTAAACGTTAAAAAAAATCTAACTAATCAACTCTTAACTTTAGTAGATAAACGTTTACTAGTTAATTATCTTATAGCTAACTTAGCTGTACTTCTAAGCCTGTTAAAACTCTTCCAGGATGTTCTCGTAAGAACGGTAACCTATATCCACTAAATCAGGCTTGCAACGTTGAGTTTATTGAAGATGAAACTAAAGTAACCCCAACTATACTACGCCAATTAACCGAGTGGAAACACTATATAAGTATGACTGAGGGGAAATTCAAAGTAATGTTATTTCAAACATATCATATCAGCCAGATACATTGATATGAAAACTTTTAACTACATCAACCAACTACAATGGAAATTGAAGGAGTAAAATCCTAGCTATATCAAATAGAATATTTTAGAACGAAGCAGGTCGCACACCAAAAGGTCCAAGAAATGTCAGATGTGTACAACTGAAAAAGCACATATTTTGATAAACTTGAAGAAATCTGTGTATCATTTAAATATCAGAATAAATGTTTTCGTAATTGAATTTTCTTTAATAGTCAATGGGAAATACCACCCATACACAAACTAATCTATAGTCATGCGAACGCGTAACAACTTCTACACTTTCTACAAATTCCTGTCCTCTTTACTTCTTGGCCTGTTTCGCATAATGTACAATATTGATAGTAAATTTCTATAACTTTCTGCTAAACACAAGCGCGCACATGCACATCGTCAGCGAGTGATACATTATAATGATTCGATAGATCGTCACATGCATATCTGTCACTCACACAAATGTTAAATATTAAGGGACAACACTAATATTAAATAGTAAGGGACATGAAACTGAAAACATATTGAGTGTTATGCCCCTTGCATCGTACACAAAGACTATCAAGTGAAATCACCTACGTAAGAGATTCATCCACCTGATCGACATGAAACCTGACTAAGACATCTTTATACTTTAGTAGTGATAGAAACACTCACATGCATGTGCGGAAAGGATTGTAATTGAACTGTCCCAGCCACCACTGTTCATACACCATGCAAGTGTTTCAGATACATATGTGTTATCTTAAAACATATTTTAAAAGTTACTTTGAACGAAGACATACTGACCATCGATCAATATATGAAACTCTTTTTAAGGCGGCGAGCTGGCAGAATCGTTATTACACTGGTCAAAATATTTAGCGATATTTCGTCCGCTTTTGCGTTCTGACTTCAAATTGCACAGAGGTCGACTTTGCTTTTGCCCTTTTGGTAAACAGTGTATGTAGCATAACCAATATAATCAATATTTAATATAACATGAAAACCGTATACATATTTCTTTATATAAGAGGAAAACAGTCACATTTACAGGAAAATATATCAGTCATTGATGCGCGAAATGAGATTCGTGAATAGTTTTCCACGATCTCTAAATTTGTTTCACCACACATTTTTATGAATATATGATGTAAATAAATGATCACTGATCCATATCATTCCCCGAATTTCTCTTTGGTGAACATCCATCGCCCTTCTATGTAGTCTGTGTGTGGATTCTGTTATCGTTTGGATCAACAAAACTGAGTGAATGGTAAACACTTTCATGAGTATAGAAACTGCAGAGACACACATAAGAAGCCCACTTCTCGAATAACAAACATATTTTATGAACATTTGGTGTCATTACTTTCATTTTTGGGGATAATTTACACTTTTATTTCGACAGTAAACTGCATGTTAACTTACAAGTGTGTCCTCCCAATCACATCGATTTTATTTTCTCATAACTTTCAGAAAAATTTATACTTTTTCAATGAAATTTTCTACAAATACTTTTCAGATGGTGTAGATTATGATTATATCGGAATTTAACGTGTAAACCATTTTCAGAGGTGGGGGAGAAGTGTTTCGGTTAATTTACATTCTTTGAATTCCTTTCCTCGTAACTTTTAGAAAAATGAATATTTTTTTAATGAAAATTTCTGCAAATAAATTGAGATGGCGTAGATTATGAGTTTATAAGAATTTAGTGTGAAAAGAAAAAGAAAAAATGGAGAGGGAAGATATTTCACGAAATACAGTTAATTTGAAAAAGAAAAGAAAAAAAATTTACTTAAAGGACTATTTCCACCCTTTCACGAAATATATTGAGCGATTGAGTACTATTATACGATACAATGGAAAATTAGTCGTAACTTGTCAAAAGAATTACACGAATTGATAATCGATGAGTAAATAGCGTTAAGCAACTCGCAGAAAACTGGCCAGAGCGCGGTCTTTCTGCTTGTAACTTCACCTTTGATCATTCACTTCTTTCAGTCTTTGGACAGCAGCCATACTGGGGTATTACCTTGAAGGATTTTAGCCGAAAGAATTAATGTCACAACTTTTTTTTTTTTTTTAAGCCGAGTTCCTTTTCATTCGGCCTTTTATACTGAAGCGCTAAGTTACAAAGATGTAAATAAACCAAAATGGGGTGACCCCCCCCCCACACAACACTGAGTTTTAAGATACATCTTGTGGATCTCTAGAATGCATCGTCGGTGATGTTCCTGGAGTCCCAGGCGGATACGTGGCTTTCAGCATCAGTCCCCACGCTCATTTTCCATCAATCAAACCCACCCA
>NC_068981.1:72972964-72976316 GCF_001194135.2 Octopus bimaculoides | reverse complement strand
GGCATCGTTTCCCATTCAAACTGCTGCAGTCTTTGGAATGTCATCCTTGCTGTATATGGCCGAGCATTTCCTGATGGAAGAACACCTTTCGGTTGAAAACCAAAGAAGGTCGTTTTTCTTCTAGCGCAAGTGTCGATAAATAGTTGAATTCCAAATTCAAGCTTCTCTGCTAGTTTCTCAACAGTTACGATGGGATTTTATTCCACCAGGGTTTGCAGGACGTCCTTGTCGAGCTCTACAGATCTTCCAGGACGAGGCTCGTCTTCTAGGCTGTAGCTTCCGGCTCATAATTTCTGGAACCACCGTTGACACTGGCTTACGCTTATTGTCCGACCCCCATATACTGCATTAATATTACTTGCACTTCCCGTTGCTTTCTGGTGCCTTTATTGAACTCATAAAGCAAATATGCCGAATATGCTTCTTTGTCACTCCCATTACAGCTTTGAAAAAATAACAGTTAAAATCGAATTGTACACTTGAAAACTTGCACTAAGGTAAAATTACGACCTGCTTTTATAGCAAGTTGATGGAGGTAGTTTATCCTGTCCCTTTCCGACTTTTAGTTTATGCAATTGAAAAAACCGCATTAAATATGGGATGACCCAATACAATAGTATATTATTTCAGGGGAGATAATTCACCTGGATAGTTTTATTTGCTGTTACACCAACACATTAGCCGTTAAATTCATATTACTTGGAAATGTTTGATAAATCTTCTGTAATGCCCTTTTATTATGGATGCGTTTCAATTTGTTATTGGTGGTTAATTGACTTGGACAATTTCCTTAAAAATATTTGTAAGCATTCACCAAGACGTTAGTAAAAAAAAAGCATCAACTAAGACCGAAATTACGTCTTGGGTTAGTATTTTCATTTCGACATAACTACATGTGTGTGCTCCCGATTTTATCTTCTCATAACTTACAGAAAAATTGATACTGTTTAACGAAATTTTCTACAGACATGTTTCGGAGTGTATTAGGTTACGATTATATCGAAATTTGTTGAGGAAATTCTTTTCGTGGGGGAGTAGAGGTTGGTGGGTAGAGAGGATTTTCTGATAATTCTTGCATCACGACTTTGTTTCCTCATACGTTTTGATGATGCAGATTACAATGAAGTTAAAAAACAAAAAGGAAAAAGTCAGAACTTTGCCGCCCTATTTCTTTTAGAATTTTTTATATGAACATTTTGTGACAATAGGAAAATTTCCAGGTCTATAGCATATCAAATCGCCATACCAACACATTCATCTCCGTTAAGGTTTTTTTTTTTTTCCAAATTATGCTTGTATCTCTGGAAAACTTCATTGTATTAAAAAAAATATACATTTAGCAAATTTCAGAAGGGAAACGGCGAATTAATTCTAAAATGTAATTTTTCCCCAACACACGTAGTTTTTATCGACATCATAAAAATATATGAAGAAATGAAGTCGAAGTGTATGAAATATCCGCTACCCCTCCCCACTTTTTTTTTTGTTTCACTTAAAATTCCGATATAATCGCTATCTACACAATCTGAAAGATATTTGTAGAAAATTTCATTAAAAAAGACAACATTTTTCTGACGGTTATAAGAAAACAAAGTCAGTGGCGCTATGTATGTGTGTGTGTGTGTGTGTGTGGAGCATACATGTATAGTTTATGCCTTTATTTTATTTCATCTAATTATTGCTATCGTATCTGTGTTAATGTTGAGCGAGGAAGATGGGGTAATAAATCGCAAAGAGTTTTGAAATTCGTCTTTTTGTTTTTATTTTTTATTTCCTGCTTCTGCTTCTTTGGAGTCTACTTTCACCACACTGAATGTAAATTATTCCTTGAAACATTGAAAACTTTCGATGATTTTTTTCTTTTTTTCTTTTGATAACCAGAAATATTGTTAAATATTTCAGACAAAACAAATATTCCATAAACATTTTTTTACTTGACGAGAACGATAATATATTTAACTCGGAAAATCAATATGATACGCGTAATTCAACCATTTTTTTGTTTCTCTTCTTGCTTTCACTTTAAATCTCCTATAAATGACTATTTCAATAATTTATTAGTTTCCATCTTTCTGATATATGATTAAAAGTTATTTCTCTATTATATTTCTTTGGATCTAACAAATATTCAATTTACGCTTTGAGTTGTAAAAGTTGTTCCCCTTTATTTTAAATAATTATTCTGCGCTGTATTATGGGGGAAAACAATCTTTGTTTCTTTGTGATTTCGAATCTACTTGTTGAATATGCTTACCATGTAAAAATTTTGTGCATAAATGCATTTTTCAAATTTTAGTTATGTATTGGCATATAAAATGTATATCAGATGTTACAATTACATGATGTAATAGCTCGTATTTTAGGAGTTTTATAGGAAAACTTTTACTTACGTTTGAGGTGTTTTGTGGGAAAATTTTTACCACAGCAGTGTTATGTGTATAAAAGTTGGATATATTTTGAAAATTTGTTTTATAAACTGACATAATGTATTTTACAAATGTAGCTGTTGCACTATCCAACCATGAAAGTGAAAAAAAAAAAATTAAAGTATTTAAAAGATTCGTTATATTATGGGGGAAATACATTACCCAGTGGACAACTTCCGTGCGTCTCGTGTTAATTTAACATCTGCAGTAGAGTAAGCATAAAACTTAGGTTGATTTAGCAAGTGAACTGCCTAAGAAAGCAGCGTTCTCAATAATTCTGTCATCATATTTATATTCCATCATCCCTGGTAACTTTTATTCTATAGTTTCTATGTATTGGCGCAAACAATCTTTTTGCTTTTCACTAATATCTCCTAATTTGGCAGGGAAGTAGTCTAAATGTGTGTATAGGAAATGCATATTGAAAATCATCACATTTCAGCTTCTGGAAGGTGAAAAAGTAAAAGTATCACCAGAATTTCAAAGTTATAGGATTTGTTGTTGCTCAAAAGCTTTTTTTCACTACTTTTTTCACTACACAGGCATTTTCTTAACAGGTTTAAATAGTCTTAAATAGCTCATCTTGCTTTGACGTTTTTATCATAGACCTATTAAAGACATTCTGCTTTCAATGTTTCTTGACTTATAGTAGGGAAAATTTCCATATTGACATTTGAAAGAGTCATCTACTTTATCATAATCTTTAGCAAACTGTTTCATCAATCCTACTTTGATATGAAATACTGGGAACTTCATGAACTCTGGTTTTATCAGAATATGTGTATGTGTTCATGAAGTTGAACACATTCTTTTCACCCATACCGTTTTCACCTACTGATCTATTTCAGTTTGACTATCACATAAACACAGAAAGAAAGAAATTTTATGTCATTGCTTTGTTTGCCAAGCATTGTGCTTTCCAATCT
>NC_068981.1:72971552-72972864 GCF_001194135.2 Octopus bimaculoides | reverse complement strand
TCTCTATACTGTCACATGATTTACTAAAATGGTAGCCAAAACTCCCTCAAATCACATAATCTTATATAATGAACGATTGAACTATATAGTTTTTGATATACTAAAAGATGGGATGATCAAGTGCGTCACTTATGAGCGAGTCTGGCATGGTAACACGCACTATGCTTCAATAATTGTTTTAGGGTCCTATGTAGATGTGAGCAGACATTAATACTCTCTCATAGTTCACCTTTGACCCAACAGAATATCTAGGATAGGCATGAGAGACTCTTTTTCGAGAAGCAGGCTGCGCGAGACAGAGCTCGTTAACAGGTGGGCTGCGCTACTAAAAAAAATCAAGGTAAATTCTCATTAGGTGTGCCATTCAGTAAATTCCGAAGACTGAAGTTTGCCCATGGCTGATCTAAGATGTGACAGGTGGGGAGCAAGAGACCCACATCTGCACCCTGCTAGTACCCATTTTCATCTGAGTAGAATGGAACAACGTGAACAGTAGTACCTTAGTCAAGGAGGTAACATGCAGTCCAGTCTAGGAATTGAACTCTAATCACCAAGTCTCGCGCTTTCATTATAGCATACGTAACTAAGGGAAATTATACACATCTATATATAAGGTTATTTCCCTTGTATAGCAATTAACGCATAAAGTCGTCGTGGCTAACCTCCGAGGGCAAGGATGATGGTCTTTGTTTTTAATTTAATTTAATTTGATTAATTTATTTATTTACTTATTGTTATTGAGGGATCTTTAGGTGACTGATAAGTCCAGTTCTTGTTCAGAAGTTCTTTCTACAAGTGGGACAGGTGGTTCAGGGTCGAAGTTCCCTTCTTGGTTGTTCTTGTCTATCTTTTCTGCGCCTCCTCTTTACTTCTTTGCTCAGCAGTCCTGCTGGTCTCAGAAGTTGTTAAGTTCCTCTTTGATGAGGAATCTCCATTGATCTCGACCCTGGGCATTTCTTTCCCAGTACTTGATGTCAATCTTGCATTTATTAAAGTAATGCTGTTTCGTCTTCACCGACTCAAACACATGATATTCTTTTTTTGTTTTTCTTCCAAGTTTTTATTGGTTTGACAGTGGGGAGACAGAGTAGAGTTCATGACCTTTAGAAGTACTTCCAGACGGATGAGATTGATGAATGTGTTATTCAATTTCAAAATCCATTGGACTAAAAGTCTGTGAATGGTGAAAAAATTTCAGCGGATAGCAATCGTGGAAAAAGATTAGGAGAACGTGCCAGAGAATATGGAACGGATTGGCAGTCGGCTAGTAATCCAAAAAAAGACTGAAAGGAGTTGTGCGTTCGAGATTTTA
>NC_068981.1:72971019-72971542 GCF_001194135.2 Octopus bimaculoides | reverse complement strand
TAATCCAAAAAAAAAAATACTGAAAAGAGTTGTGCGTTCGAGATTTTAGTGTATTGGTGAGTGAATTTTTTGTCAATTCAAGCCTTTTGTCTCACATAATGTAATATAGGGAGTTGAAAAGTATCCCATTAACTGGGTTCTATGATGTAATTAGTAAACAAAGAATATTTCTATGGATGCTTGAAATCTGTAAAAAAAAAAGGAAAACGAACATTAACAAGTAAGGGAAATAACTTTATTAAACTCAGCGAGCCGAAATTTTTTGGAAATAAAGATTATGCAAATAGAAGTATGTCATGTTTTGAAAACCAACTGATGAAAGCAACGAATTTGCTTAAAAGAGAATCACTGAATTTGAATAAAGTGTCGGACTATGTGCTTTACAGTTTAATCCATTTGTGCTCTTAAAATGTTCAGATCGTGTTCTGGGATATAATAGACGAAGTTAACTTTAGGCAGAGGTAAACGGAGACAGTGGAGGCGCAATGGCCCAGTGGTTAGGGCTGCGGACTCGCGGTTTCGA
>NC_068981.1:72970178-72971009 GCF_001194135.2 Octopus bimaculoides | reverse complement strand
GGCTGTTCCGTTGATCGGATCAACTGGAACCCTCGACGTCGTAAGCGACCCTGAGAGAATGAATGATAAAGTCTACTTTCGCGGAACATGAACTGAGATAGTAAATAGACAGAGCTAAATAATAAAAGGTATTTACTAGGGTTCTACTGTTTCTGCTACATTAGGTAAAAGAGAGGGGATTGTGTAACGTTTGTTTTTCTCAAGAGCAGTAGCGTTAAAAGGACTAAAAAATTGAAGCAAATAGAAATAGATATTAAGTTTTGGTCCAATGACTGAGTTGTTTCCGTAAAGTTACAGGGAAGCTGGATATAACTATGTTGATATGATTATTGCATATTTCTAGTAAGTGGTTCGTATCTTCTCATCGACACTGTTTTGGGCTCACGATTAAGATAGTTCTTAATGGGTTCAAATAATTTAACTCATATTAGTTGCAGCAAAATGGTATCATTCGCCATTGAGTTATGAAGGATCAAAGGGAAAGCTTCCACATTGTCACTCGATTTCCTAGAAATAACATCTCTATCTCTATCATAGCCTACTCATCTCTCTCTCTCTCTCTCTCTCTCTCTTAGACATTGTTGTTGTTAGCACTCCGTCGCTTACGACGTCGAGGGTTCCAGTTGATCCGATCAACGGAACAGCCTGCTCGTGAAATTAACGTGCAAGTGGCTGAGCACTCCACAGACACGAGTACCATTAACGTAGTTCTCGGGAATATTCAGCGTGACACAGTGTGATAAGGCTGACTCTATGAATTACAGGCACAACAGAAACAGGAAGAAAGAGTGAGAGAAAGTTGTGGTGAAAGAGTACAGCAGGGTTCGCCAC
>NC_068981.1:72968667-72969702 GCF_001194135.2 Octopus bimaculoides | reverse complement strand
CTTCTGAGTTCAATTCTTTCCGTGAGTAAAAGCTATTTCTTGCATACCAGCGACTTGCTTCTCAACGACTTATCGACACAAAAATTGGAAAAGAGAAGTGCTATTCCATCACAACCTCAGTGTTTTTTCTTTTTTTTTTGGTTCATTTTGACGTCTCTGTACAAATTTCAAATATAAGCAACTTTAATTTTGTGAAGTTCAGAGTGTTACATATATTTATTGTCTTCGAATATTATTACTTAATTTCCTGTGCTACAGGTTCTGTAAACTAGAGGTCACCTTACGGTGAACAAAGGTGGTGATTCTGCTTTGGACTATTATTCTAGCCACCTATTTGACTTCTATACACCTCAGATATGTCATTAGCACCTTTGAAAAAGGAAAACAAAATCACAAACGTTATATCATCTTATCTGCCAACTTTATAAAATTACGCTTTGTGTCAGTTTGGTCGATTAAATCAATCCCAGTACTTAACTAATAGTTTATATTATCGACCTCAGGAATATGAAAGGCGAAATAGAGCTTACCGTGATTGGAGCATAGAAGAGATAACTTAATTCTCTAAAGAATTTTGTTACTTTACCGATGCAACCAAATATTATTTTGCAATAGTAGCTTCTAAGGTAGCGAACTGGCAGAATCGTTAGCACGTCGGGCAAAATGCTAAGTGGCATTTCGTCCATCCTTTACGTTCTGAATTCAAATTCCGTCGACTTTGCCTTTCATCCTATCAGGGTCGATAAATTAAGTACCAGTTGAGCACTGGTGTCGATGTAATCGACTTAGCTTATCCTCCGAAATTGTGCCAACATTTGAAACCAAAAATAAAAGCTTCTAATTTAGGCAGAAGGTCAGTAATTTTGAGGGAATGGTGTAAGTCGATGTCATCGACCCCAATACTAGATTGATACTTAGTTTTATCGACCTCGAGGAAAGGAAAGGCAACATTGATTTCGGCGGGACTCGAACTCCGAATGTAAAAGAGCTGGAACAACTGCCGTAAAACATTTTCCCGACGCTATAACTCTTTTC
>NC_068981.1:72957071-72968356 GCF_001194135.2 Octopus bimaculoides | reverse complement strand
AATGTTGCGTAGCGTTAGTCGTATAGTGGCATAGAATGAAGCAATATAATGATTATATATCTGTGTGTGTGTGTGTGTGTGTGTGCGTGTGTGTGCTAATGAAAAGATGTGAGGACAGTGCAAATAGCTTCTATAGGCTTTCTAAGGCTGATAAGACTGAAATGATTCGTGTTCAGCTTAAGCAACTACCAGTTGATATCTGTTGGAGGTAAAAACGGGATGGAATTCCAGAGGATTCATGGACATTCCCAGGAGAAAGGATTGGGTGATGTTGCCATTGCAGAGACTGGTCTCCTAACACAAGTATTGACGAGAGAAGAGAGTGAAGCGCGTTGGATGGAACTAGGTGGAGGTAGCATGTAACTAGCTGATTCACATGAAACTGGTTCCTATAGTTACGCCAAAACAATCACATATACGCACGTACGCGACTATTTTATCCCTTCACCATAGATAAAATAAAGTATTAGTCAAGTACTGTGGTGGATGATATCGATTAATCTCTTCCCCGTTAAAAGAAGTACAACGTATGAGGAGATTGATGAGATCATTATACTAGAATATATTTTTGCCGGTCTAATTTTATTTAAAACTATCTTTCCAAGTGTGAATTTTAGGAACACACACACACATATATGTATATACATACACAGTTATAATTAGTTATAAAGAGCAATTTAAAGAATCAGCTGTCACCTGCAAGCCAAGATGATTTGGTAAAAATCATCCTAAATCAATCTCGCAAGCGAGGATGATTAGGGATGATTTCACTGATTGTTCTAAGTGTCATGTGTAGTCAAGTGCAGACGTAGATACCCTCTCGGCTCTTCTATCTTGGCCCAGTGGATCATCGAGGATGTAACAACTGGAGGGAGACGGGTTTGTTTCTCTTTACAATTGTGTACTCTAGCACAACGTTAAATTAAGTACTTTGCTTAGGGACACAACGTACCACTCGTTCCAGGAATCTAGCTCACGGTTTTGAGATCCTGTGCTCACTACTCTTAATCACTGAGTCATGTGCCATGTTTAATTTAAGAAAAAATGGAGAAGAAAAAGTTCTTAAAAGTTTATTTTGCAATTTGTTATTTTTTTATGAATAGGTTTAATTGTGAAAGTGTTCATTTGTTTTGTTTTTTGCAATGCGGTCTTGTCACAAAGTAATTAACTTCAATGTGGCCCCTCCCCCACATAACATAAGAGGCCCCCTTCTTTCTTGTATACAAACTTCGACAGAATTAAGATGGTTACAGACAGAAATACTGTGGTTTAAAAACACAGCCAAGCTAAAATTTGTTTTTACCCCTCCGCTTGTAAGTTTACCTTACATCTTTAAATATCTAACAAAAAAAAAAACTGTTTAATGTTTTTATTAATTAACGGACGACTTTATTCTTCTGAAATGTATTTAAGCAAATCAGATCAGAAACGATTTCCTTTCTCGACGCTGGCGTGTGTTGAACTTAACACGTCAAGATAACCAAAGGCTCATTAATTTATACTGTTTTTGCTGTACAATATTCTGTACAGCGAGTTTTGGAGCTTAGTTCATTTTCCATTGAGAGATCACTATGATAGTGACACGATGCGAACCATTCACCTTTCGGCTGGTAGACAGATAAATTACCGCGAATTGCTTCTCATATTATTGTTACGTATAAACAGATAAAGTTTTTTTTCTCTATTTTTGGTTTCCGGAATAAATATTTATCGATTCCCTATCTAAGCGTAATTCCTTTAATCAATGAAGTTATCTGATTCAATTATAGAGTTTTATCTCCATAGTCCTTGATTCAAACTCTGAATAGTATTACATATTTTGCTTACTCAGGCCTTTATTATTTGCAGTCATCATCTGATACCATTATAGTAGCATCGATTTACAATATGAACGGCCATAAGTGCTGTAATTTATATAGGCATTATGTGATAGGAAGCTCAAAGAACAAACGTATTGAAAGTGAGCTTAAAAGATATAACAGTTGCAATTGTTTAAACAGATACGCAAACGGTCTACTTAAGCTAACATAGGAAATGAAATATTTTCAGTCTCCTCATTAACTTATAATTCACTGTTCTTAATAACTCTTTTCTTAATCAGCTAAATCATACAGACTTTAGGCTCAGACAAAACACAATAGCCAGAATACAAATATAATTACATACGGGATAGTAAAGCTCTATTCCCCTTTCCCCTCCCTCTCTCACACAATTGTTTTGTCATTCTACTTTGTTGTACGTTCTTGTTAACCTAAACAGTTCTTTGAAATAGAGATATGCTGAGTGTTTTCTGAAGTAGTGAAAATATTTTGCGCTTTGCAGCACGAAGTAGAATAAAAATGGAGTTTCGTGTAATGTTGCGTAGCGTTAGTCGTATAGTGGCATAGAATGAAGCAATATAATGATTATATATCTGTGTGTGTGTGTGTGTGCGCGTGTGTTATTGAAAAGATGTGGTGAAGACAGTGCAAATAGCTTCTATAGGCTTTCCAAGGCTGATAAGATAGAAATGATTCGTGTTTAGCTTAAACAGCTACCAGTTTATATCTGTTGGAGGTAAACACGACGTTAGTTGGGATGGAATTCCAGAAGATTCATGGACATTTCTGGGAGAAAGGATTGGGTGATGTTGCCATTGCAGAGACTGGTCTCCTAACACAAGAATTGACGAGAGAAGAGAGTGAAGTGTGTTGGGTGGAATTAGGTGGAGGTAGTATGTAACTAGCTGATTCACAAGAAACTGGTTCCTATAGTTACGTCAAAACAAACACATATACGCATACGCACACACAGAGAAGAGGAACAAAGTTTGTGGCTTGTCGGTTAGCTCGTAACAACGAGCTATATGGTCATCGTTTAGATGTAGCATACAATGTCTGTGAGTATAGCTGCAGCACCAGCTATATGTGGATCACCAGTATTATATGGTGGTTTTAATTGAGCTTTACAGATCTCAGAACTGAAGTATTGACATTCTTTTCTGATCTTGATAAAATAAATAAAATAAAATAAAAATAAGAATACGTATTCTCGAGATTCGGCTTTAGTGGAGCATCAAGACATTACAAGAGACTGTTATGAGAAATAACATTTGGAGTAGTTTTAGTTGAGCGATGTCTAAGGCAAATGGAGTACAAGAGTGTTTCTTTGCATTTCGTGTTGTATAATTCAGGAGTAAGTAGAGATTAGAAGTGTCCTATAGTTATAGAACGACTCTAATAATCATTTCTAGCATTAGATACAAGACCTCAAATATAGGATGAAATGTTAGACAATTAAATTGATTCTGAAAATAACGAAGGGTAAAATTGAATTCAGCGGAATTTGAACTCAGAGAGTAAAGTGTCGTAACTAAACTCCGCAAAGCAGTTTGTTAATCGCTCCAGCATTTGTATCAAATCGTACCCTTACAGTGACTCTAATAACTGCTTTTAACAGGCGCAAAACAGGTTGGGAGAGGCTTTTTTTCACATTTTTGTTTGTTTTTTTTTTTTGCATTTAATAACTTTTATAGTATTGGGTGGTCCGAAAGTCTTATCACCCCTTACCGAAAAGTAATAAGAACGATAGAGGAACTCACGTACTGGTTTTAGTATATTCACTTTCATTGACATTGACACACATCGAGAAGGTCTGCATGGACACCAACAGCTTCGTAAAATATCACATAGGACACGGCGCCGCATCATTTTGTGTCACGAAAATGATTGTGTTCATATAAACCTTCTCGATGTGTGTCAGTGTCAGTAAAACTGAATATACTGAAACCCGTATATCTATTTGATATTATTATATCTAGTGTTCTTATTACATTTGTAGGGAGTGACAAAACTTTCGGACCACCCTATATAAAAATGTTTATTAAATATTCTTTTCTACTCTAGGAACAAGGCCTGAAATTTTGGGGGAGGCGGGCAATCGATTAGATCGATCCCAGTACGCAACTGGTACTTAATTTATCGACCTCGAAAGGATGAACAGAAAAGCAAAGCCGACCTTGGCAGAATTTGAACTCAGAACGTAAAGACAGATGAAAAACCACTAAGCATTTCTCCCGGCGTGTTAACGATTCAACCAGCTCACCGCCTTCGTGTTTATTAAATATTATTTCCGTAATAAAGTTGAATTGCTCTCACTCTTTGTTCCTTCGTTAATCGCATGGCCATATTTATCTTAAATTTCTGAAATAAAAAAAGAATCTCAACAAGAAGCTAGAAAACTCAAAAGGGTGTTACTTCTGCCGCACCCTGTATATTAAATTATTAAAGTGGCTAGACGCAATTTAAAACCAAAAGGTACAACTATAATCGTCAATAAAAGTGACTAAGGATGGAAGTCAGCATCAATCGTAGCCACGAACAGAGCGCTTTCTGTTCAACAGAACACAGGAGGTTATGTCCCTTGTCAATGAATATAAAGTGCTCTGTTGAATAGAAAGGGCTCTGTTCATGGCTAAGAATTATTTCGATTCTTATTTCTAGCATGCTGGCGCTAACTTGTACCCTTAGTAACTTTTAGGGATGAGTGTGTGTGTGTGTGTGGGGTTTTTTTTCGCGCATATTTAAGTCTGTTTTTAAAGTGTGGAAGATAGAAATTAGCCATTCAAAAATTCCAAAATCTGTTGACTTCACTCAAACATTTATAATCTGGTGTCGACGTCACACTAACTGAAACCTGGTTACTAACATTTTTCAACAGCAAGATTATTTTTCTTTTGTAGCGTTCCCGCTGATCCCGAATAAAGTGGCAACGCTCTTTGATTTGAATCAAAGCTCTCAAGTTTTATGATTCTTTGAATTGGTTGATGTAGGCAAAAATGTATGTGCTTGCTGATAAACTTGCACTCGATAGGACACAACTGTGTGTGTGTGTGTGTGCGCGCGCGCTCTTCATTACTGTTTATTTGTACGTGCGCATGTGTATTCCACATGTATTTTTCATTGTGTACATATATTCAGCCAGGAACCTGCAGTGAAGAATCTCTCTCTGAAATGTTTTACAAATTTTCACTGTGCCTCTAATCAATTCCATTTGAAGAAAGCAAATCAGCTGGATCCACTCTGTTTTGGCGAGTACCAGCATTTCTGTGTTTATATACCGACATGTATCTCAGTATGTTTCTATGCAGTGAATTCGTTTTCCGAAAGCGAGTCGAGGTTCTTCTGCGATTCGATCCGGATCTAGACAACGGTGTTAAAACGGCGACCTTTGAGCTGCATATTCATCTTGAGAAAGAGGTGGAAGTCTGCAGGTGCTAAATCTGGCGAATAGGGCGGGTGCGGAAGCAACAACACGCTTAGCGGTACTTCGTCTGTCTTTACGTTGTGAGTTCAAATTCCACCGAAGTCGACTTTGCCTTTCATCCTTTCGGGGTCGATAAATTAAATACCATGAGTGAGAAGAGCTCGGTGACAGGATGCCTTGTTGTTGTGAAGAATCCAATTCTTCGTGCTCCACAGATCCAGTAGCTTTCGCCGAATGTCCTTCCTCAAACGCTTCGAAACGTCACAGTAGAACACTCGATTGACGGTCTGGCCCTAGGGAACGAATTCTCGATTCACAATACCACAGATGTCGAAAAACAACGATGAGCATACTCTTGGTTGAGCTGCGGCTCCGTCGTGCCCTCTTCGTCGTGGAGATGAAGAGCTCTGTCATTGTGACGATTGCTGCTTTGGCTCAGGGTCGTACCTGTAGACCCAACTCTCGTCACCGGTGGTTATCTTGGACATGAAGAATGGGTCATCAGCGGCACGCTGACAGAGACCTTGACAGACTTCTATACGATGTTCTTTCTGCTCAGTGTTCTGCAGGCATGGAGCAAATTTGGTAAAGGCACGCCGCATAATCAATTCAAACGTTAGGATTGCCTGTACGGACCCATACAGCAGACCCTCAACATCAGCAATATTGTTTTTGTGCTCCGACGATTTTCATACAGAAACTGAGGAATTTTCTCCACATTTTCGGGGTTTGATGCTCACGGCAGGTCATCCAGATCGCTCATCGTCTTCCAGGCACGTTCTTTGGCTTTTGAAGCGCCCGTGTCACTTGAAACATTGCGTTCGATCCATTGCCTCGTCGCTGTAAGCTTGCCGATGCATGCTCAATGTCTCCGTAGACATTATAATAAGCATGCTCAAAATCTATATAGACATTATAAAATGCTAGACTATAAGTAGGCACTACAAAATGGCAGATTATATGTAGTCACAGCAGAAGGCCGGTATATTTGCCGACACTGTAGAATGCCGGACGATATATGTAGACACCCTGAAAGGCTGTGGGGCTAAATAACGTTAACATTCGTCCCATCCTGGGATTGCCACATTATTTAGCTATCCAGAAGATGAAACAGTGATATATTCCAAATAAAATTTAATCCCAACAGCAACTTAATGCAATATCACATTGCAATTTTTTAATTAGGGTTGTAAGTAACAGAAATGGTGTCCTCACAAAGATACTCTTGAAGATTCATCCATCCGTGTGTTTGGGGGTCACTAAAATTTACGCTTTGTCTACCATGGAAATCACCGGTGACTCCTCACGCTATATTTTTAATATGGCGCAAAATAGGCTTGGTAGGCACACTGTTAATACCAGATATATAGTATGGTAGATATGTACTATGGCTTCACCCTTTTGTTAAATTCAAACATTCGTTTTAGAATATAATTTTTTAAAGTATCATTTGTTCATTTCTGAATGAATGTAGTCTTTTCACCAAACATTGATGGATACATTTCGTTTACAGTCTGGTGAATATTTTTGACGTTCTGTAATCGGTTGTTTCTTTATTTCTTGGTTGATGATGTTGCTGTTTTTAAAGTTGTTGATCTTGTTCTTGCTGTTTTCGTTGGAGTGATCATGAATTGTGCTGCAGTTGTGGTTTCAGAATAAGTTTACGTTGATTTCTTGGAGTCGGGCTATGTACTCTCCTCCTCTTTCGCCTCCCTCTTTTTGTCACTGTGATCCATTGATCCTTCAGCTCTTCCTTCTCCATGTCATTGCAGTTGATGTTGATTTGGGAGGGAGAGCATTCATGAGAAACTTGTTTTTCCGTGGCAGCTGGGAGTAGACTCCTTCTTTGTCTTGGTTTTGAGCGTGGGTGTGGGAGAAGGCGTAGGAGTCTTGAGAACTTGTTTATGATTTTGCACTTGTGGTATTTGTAATGCTGGCAGCGGTGAGACTTTATTTACCATTGTTTCAGGTTAAGAAACATTTAAGTGTTTTACAGGTCCACATTTCTACCCTCCACGAACACTGATAGATTAGTACCCAGCTGCTCGATATGGTCCTGCTTGCATTGCAATGGCAGTTCCATACATACACCTAATCAGTTTTGCTTAGGTTGTTTATTGACCTCCAGTATTGTGACTTCGTCTTCTTCTAAACCTGCCAAGACGGCCACCACTAACCAGGTAATGGATATTTCTGGCGGCACATTCAGCACCCTAATTTTGACAAGGTGTTGTCCATGATAGTTTGGGATAAAGAAAAGGTTGTCATTCCTCAAATTGGTTGCGAAATTACATCTAGCTTCTTCTTCAGTCCCAAATATAACCTCAGTGGATCCAAACTTCTTTCCTCGGGTGATGAGGGTCTTTTGTTCCCACACGCATCCAAGGCGTTTTTGTACTTCGCTCTCGGGAACATTTTCCCCCCGCCAAGATTTAACTCCGATGCAACGGTATGTGACCGTGCATCTTGCGATATTTTGTATCACGTCGGATGGAAGGTTTAGAGCTACCCTTCTCCCATCTCTTTTTATAATTTTTCTTGCCAATTTTAATTCTTCCTCATCTATGTGGAAACATATTTCTATATGGAAACATATTTCTCGCCGCTGATGCAAAAGACGCAGGGCGACATTTGCGTTTTTATGTTTCATTTCTTTCGTATTGTTGTTGCTGTCACTACTGTTATTGTTGTTGTTGCTGTCACTGCTGCTGCTGTTGCTGTTGTTGTTCACTTTGTCGACACCGAAAGTTTTGACGTTGCTTAGAGACGAAACATTCTTCGCCTCGGTAACGTCATTAAGTTTAGGCCATTCGAAATTGATATCCTCAATTCGTTCCTTGTTCTCAGTTTCCCCCGACAAGAAGCACGTTTCCTTGTCGACAGCTATCATTAAAAAATTACAGAAAATTGCGAAATATTTGTTTTTGCCGAAAGCAGTAAAAATTCAAAAATTATTTACGTGCATCCCCTGCAAAATAGCGGGTGTTTCTACACAAAAAAACTATCTGCGCAATCCAGACAATCTCAGAAATGTAATGGTAACAACAGAAAGGCCGAAAAGATTACAAATACGTTTTCAACTTATGGAGCACTAAATTTCCGTGACTTCACAGTATGGTGGACATAATAATAATAATAATAATAATAATAATAATAATAATAATAATAATAATAATAATAACAGCAACAACAAAATCAACATGGCTGAAAAAGATTAGTGCAAGTGTGAAGGTAGAACACCTACAAAAATCAGCAATGCTTGGAACTGCAAGAATACTTCGCAGGGTTCTTGAAGCATGACCAGTAAACAAATGTCACCTTAGTCTGCTGGTTGTGGACAGCTGACACTTTCCAACATACCCAGCAAAGTTTTCATATAATACTAATGATTTCAAATTTTGCCACAAAGGCAGCAATTTTGGGGGAGGGAATGAGTCGATTACATCGATCCCAGTATTCAGCTGGTACTTATTTTATCGACCCCAAAAGGATGAAAAGTAAAGTCTACCTCGGCGGAATTTGAACTCAAGACGTTGCGATGGGCGAGATACCACTAAGCATTTCGTCCAGTGTACTAACGATTCTGCCAGCTCACCGCCTCAATAATAATAATAATAATAATAATAATAATAATAATAATAATAATAATAATAATAATAATAATAATAATAAATTTGAAGAAAGATTACCCCTTGAAAGTAGTCATTAGTCTGACCAACGAAACATCAAAGACTGGATGGAAAGATTAATGAACTTAGTAGAAACAAACCAGTCCTTATACGCAAACGTTTCATGTATTGGAGACACTTTAGATGAGAAACCAAGACAACAACATTAAAAAGGAAACAACCAATTTGGAAAGAGAAAATCAAGAAAAAAAAAACAACAGGAAACTGCGTGGAAATCTGATATAACTAAGTGTTGTCTGAAAAATTTTCAGCATCAAAGAGAGAAAGAGAAAATAGCTGGAGCGAAAGCTCATTATCAAGACAGAAGGGAAATATACCAACAGATAATGAAACACTGAAGCAAAACCTATGAGCAAAAGAACAAAGACTCTGTGGATTCGACAAGAGTAGCAAATTCACCAGTCAAAACGACCTCCTTAAAAGAAAATACCAAGAAATTCTGCCATGAGTTTGACAAAAAGAAGATACTCATTAACGAATTACCCACTGTCGAAGAAATCTAGTTCTTCAGAAAGATCTGAGAAAGCAACAAAATACACAATGAGGGAGTTACACAGATGTAGTAATAACAGGATCGACAAAAACAAATTGAGAAGGAAAATGGTTACATTTCAACACCTCCGATATGACTGCTGCTTTCATCAAGACCAACAACAGAAAGACAGCGTGAATACACGGGAATACATGGAGTTGCTAAGTTCTGTTCCAAGAAATTACTCAGACTCTACGCAGATACCCCTCGTGACCTTACAATGATGTAATCTCTGGTCAAGCATCAGAAACTGAATGGCATCAAAAGATAGGACACCAAGACAAGCAATATGCTAACAATAAAGTATATGCACCAGCAGTTAATGATAGGATGTAACTAAGAGCTTCAAGAATCCAGAGGGATGCCTCGAATAGAATATCTTATAAGAGGAATCACGTACTTACTCCTAAGACAGAGACAATGCAGATTCCGAAAACTTACAGACTCAATACTCAATACAACATCATCACCTCTATCATCACTGAGAAGTCCTATAAATTCTTCAACAATACAGCCTGTTACAAAAGCAGAAAAGATGTGAAACGAAGCTATAGATATAAGCAGCAGCTACTCCTCAATAAAGTCATGTTGCAAACGAGGAAATAAAGGAGAACAAAACTGTTGATGATATGAATCGTCGACAAGAAGGCGTTTGAAAGCGTGTCCCGTTCTTCAATATGAAAGAGACTCAAATTTTATAGAATTTATTCAATCAATATCGAATTCATCACGGAGAGCTTGAAGATTTGTTGAACCACACTGAGCAGATGGATTATCAATATGAAAAGTGGAATTTCTCACAGTGTCTCACTATCATCACTGATGTTTTGCCTTAAACTAACACTACTCAGTAACCTACAGATCAACAGCAGCTACGGCTTCAATTCACAAAATGATGAACTGAACCAACTGTTCAACATTACAAACCATAAGGCGTTTATCTCGAAAAAAGTAAAGTATCAGCAGAAAGGCTTACTCACCAATATCAAAAACTCAGTGACAACGTCAAAAATGGAGTTCGGAAGAGACAAAGTTTGCTAAAGCTACATTCACAAAAAGAAAACTGACGAAGGTGGCAGACCTAGACCTTTACATTGATACGGCAGACATAAACTTCAACACTGGCACTGCAGACACAGACCTTGACAAATAGCACCTAAAACATGTTAGAGGTGAACGAAGGAGATAGCATACATTACTCAGCCATGAAGAAGATCTGGAAGCAGTACTACAAGATATTACGTATGCTGCTAAAGAGTGGACCCAATGTGGCTGATTTAGTTAAAGTTACTAAAATATTAATACGTGTACTGACATACAACTTCAAACATCATCAAACAGAAACTGAAAAACGTCTAAAGATTTGATACCAGATGGTGACTATAGAAAATATGCTCTATCAGAAGCTGATGACGACAGAGCTTTAGAAGATCTACTAAGACCTTTAGAAGATCGATGCCTAATTTAATTCAAACTGACCTTTAAGATTGGACTGGTTGCATACCTGTCAAAATCAGATTGTCCAGTGATCCGAATCATAAAATATCAAAAGTTACTGTAGAATTTATTTGAGGTTAGAAAGAAACAATTAACCACCTTGTTTCCGGTTGCCCAATGTAATACAAGAGAGAATACTACATTATTTATTTTCGACAGATATTTGTCCTCATCTTGTTTGTTGTTAACACAACGTTTCGGCTGATATACCCTCCAACCTTCTTCAGGTCTCATTCCTAAGGTATTTTTCGATATTATTATTATTATTATTATTATTATTATTATTATTATTATTATTATTATTATTATTATTATTATTATTA
>NC_068981.1:72953360-72956594 GCF_001194135.2 Octopus bimaculoides | reverse complement strand
TGTGTCCTAGCATATGTGCTGCTTCTTTTAGTTTACGTATATTCCAGTGATGTTCTCTGTCTATTATTTTAACTTCATCCCACAGGGGGAGGTGGTCTCCATTTTTCCATACATGATCAGCTATACCCGATTTATCAATATCTCCTCGTGTCACAGCTTTGCGATGTTCGTCTACCCTTATTTTGAGGGGGCGGCATCTTTCGCCTTTGTATAACCTACCACAGCTGCATGGGATGGAGTACACGCAGTCTTTGGTCATATTCTCTTCTATTGGTGGTTTTACTCGAATGAGATATTTGCGAAGTGTTGTATCACTTTCGAATACTGTCCTGATGTCATATGGGCCGCATATCTTTTGTATCTTTTCGGAGAGGCCTTTCACATAGGGTAGACAGACTGTGGACAGTTTATTGGCCTCATCCTCTCTCTTCTTCATAATTGGAGTGGATAGTATACTTTTGGGGTAGCTGTTGCTTAACAGGTCATTATTGAGCCTGATCATTTCTTCGTGGTGTGCATCACGATCGCTACTTATATTCTTTGCACGATGTTTTAGGCACTGAGCAATCCCTCTCTTTACACTGTATGGATGGTGAGAATTGAAGCTGAGGTTTCGTCCAATATGTACACTGTTTAAATAAGTCGGAGCGGTGTCCTGCTGATTGTTGCTTTCATTACGCTTCGGCTGAAAACACAAAATGTTTCACATACTCAAGACATCCTTTTGCAATTGGCTGTGCAGTGAAAGTACACAATGAAAATAAATTACAGAATAATGACGACGATGATGATGATGGTAATGATGACGATGATGATGGTGGTGGTGATGATGATGATGACGATGATGATAATGATGATGATGACGATGACGACTACGGTGATGATGATGATGATAATGTAATTGTAATTCTTTATATATTTTATAATAAATAATTTTCTCAGCGCATTTACAACGCGTCTTGAAAGCTTTTATAAGATTATTTCTTTAGAATTTTTCTTCCTTCTTTTATTTATTTTTTTATAATATGTAACATCTTACTAACTACCCAAACCTATGCCTGCACAATTCCAATAAAAACTGTAAATGTATTCCTTGTCTGAAAAACCAATATCGATCATCATTTCAAAAATTACATTCAGTATATTTTATTTGTTGCTCCGATCAAATTTGATTCTTGCATAATAACATTTATTTTAAATTTTTCTTATCCATTAATAGTTCAGTTTTTTTTTTTTAATAAGTTTGTTTTTCCCTTTTGCTAACATAATAATAATAATAATAATAATAATAATAATAATAATAATAATAATAATAATAATAATAATAATAATAATAATAATAATAATAATAATAATAATAATAATAATAATAATAATAATAATAATAATAATAATAATAATAATAATAATAACAACAACAACAACAACAACAACAACAACAATAATAATGATAATGATAATAATAATAGTAAAATACTACTAACAATAAAAAGTTTTTAAAATCTTTGACAAGTTATTGGAGTTACAACTATTCTAATGATAAATTTAAATAAAGTATACGCTGATAAGCACAAACTCACACACACACGCACACACACACACCACGCGCGGGCACGCACACATGCGCGCTCACACATATATACATATATGTATGTATATGGATATGTCTGTAGGTACGCATGTATATATTCATGTGTATGGATACATACATGCATACATACATACATACATGCATGCATGCATGCATACATACATACATACATATATATATATATATGTGTGTATATGCACATATGTACACATATGTATGTACACACAAATATGTTTATATAACCAATTTTCCTAATTTAGATGATGTAAAAATGCCCACTTTTGCCCCTTCTCTCTAATGTTTCCTCTGTCAAATTTATCCTGAAGAATAACTTTTTCCGAAACGTTAGAATTCGCTTCACTGACCGTGGGTTCACGCTATCTTTAAGTCGATTTCACTATATACGAGTGTATATATATATATATTTATACATACAGATTATCTATCTATCAGTATATATATATATATATCGTATGTGCAAATGAATGTACGACTGATACTGTTTAGTTGAGCATCATCCAGTCTGCTTCCAGTTTAGTGATTTAGCTACTACTATACATAATAGTATTACTAGCTGTGGGATACAGAATAAATATGGGAGAAATTACGATGAGTCAATGTTATATTTTCGACATACGACTGAGTGCTAAAAAGTTGCTGATTTGGGTAAAAGAAAATACAGGAGGATCAGTTAATTATGATATTATGCAGCATATTCCCCTCCTAGACTCACACTTATCGTAGAGGTCCTTCAGTTTTTCTAAGCCATGTAAAAAAAACTCGGAAGGGTGGCTCTCCAACCAGGTCTTCGCAATGCTCTTAAAGCCAGGAACATTTCAGCATTCCCACGTGAATATATATATATATATAGTGACGACCGAATTTTTCCCTTTGGGTCTTATATTGCATATAGCTGCCCGCGTTATTTTGTAATTATCACATTAGCATTTCGCTAAGCCAGCTATACATTTATGATATATATATATATATATATATATATATATATATATATACTGACAGGATTTAGCCAAAACCATTCGGCAATGGATTAGTCGCTGCTGAAGAGCCCGTAATTCTACCGGCGAAACTAATCTAATCCAGTGATCTAGCTTCGCTTAGGAGGGTTATCTCCCCTGTCAGTGTATGGAAATGTGGTTCGTTGCAGTTCTAAGGGTTTTAACTATTATTTCTAGCAATATATGTGTTATTTATACATATGTCATTTATATATATAGATACACATACACTCAAACACATGTATAATACATCCTTGCAGACGCTCACACACACACTGAAACACACACACACTGAAACACACACACACTCAAATACACACACACTCAAACACACACACACTCAAACTCACGCACACATACAGATATCTATAATTACTTGGTGTTATGTATTTACTTCGGCTTTAAAATTCAAATGATAATTATATACGTCTAAGTGTATGTGTGTGTGTGTGTGGATATGTGTATGTGTGTATGTATTCGCGTGTGTGTATAATATCTGTTATCAAGTGTCTTTTTCTCTCTCCACGAAAATCACATTCACACACACGCGCACGCACGCACGCACACACACACACACACACACACACACACACACACACACACACACACACACACACACACACACAC